>NW_015622543.1:4755820-4942531 GCF_000835495.1 Cladophialophora immunda
TGTCCACGTCCTCGAGCTTGTCCACGTCCTCGAGCTTGTCCACGTCCTCGAGCTTGTCCACGTCCTCGAGCTTGTCCACGTCCTCGAGCTTGTCCGTAACGCCCACCTCATTTGCAACATCAACCACGTCCAGTGTGACAAGCACAACATCATCTGCAAATTGTGTAGCAACTTCTGCTTCAGTTGGTGATGTTTTGAACACCGCGAATGGAGATTCCTGGATCAACTTCTTCTCCTCTGGATGCGGATTGTCCTTGGACTGGCAAACCTTGAACTTTAACAATCTGTATGTTTACCAACGCACTGACTATACATTTGACGAGGCATTGCTTGATTGCGCTTCCGTCGCTGACAGTGATGGCTCACCTGTCTTCGAATTCGAGACTGACACCCGTAACAACGATCGGTGGGTGTGCTGGACTCTAAACGACATCACCAATGACCCAGCACAATTCCAGCCATATCCTGGCATTGCCGATGCATACGGTTGGTATTTGCCTAGCAGGATAGTCTCGGTCATAACAATAACGTCAACGTCAACTGCGACCTCTGCTCTTACAAGCACACTATCAACTCTGACTACAACTTCAGTCTCGGCTGCTTCAACCACGGAATCCACCTTCGCTCCTCCAACGACACCATCGATTTTGGCTACGACGCCCACCTCTGCTGCTACAACTACGACATTCGCTCTCGCCCCTCCAAGCACATCATCAACTCTAACAACAACATCGGCCTCCACTACCGCAACTATATCGTCTACTTTGAGTACACTGTCCACATCTACTACTACAACCACGGCTGCAGCGACATGTTCACCCACGAGTGTCGTTGACTCGAATGGTGACACATGGCAAGTCCTTTGTGACGTGGTTCGGCTTGGAGGTGGCGAAGGTACCGGGACACTTTTCAACCTGGGCACAGGTACTACTATGCCTCAGTGTATTGAGCTCTGCGATGAAGTTGATGCATGTAACATGGTGGAGATTGGACCCGATGACAGTGGCACGGTCTACTGTTGGGGTTTTACATCCGTTGTGTCCTGGGTTCCAACCGCATATGACGGGTGGGACACTGCGCTCAAAGTATCCGGCGACTTTGCTCGTGACCCTGTTAGCGGTAACACGATTGACAGCACCACAACATCTGCGCCAGCATCAATCATCACAACGAGCTCAATTGCAACTGAGAGCACCTCAACTCCCACTTCAGCATCTGTCACCACTACTAGCTCAATAACAATTGATAGCACCACCACTTCTCCGCCAGTATCAATCACCACGACGAGCACAGCAACAATCGATAGCACTTCAGCTTCGACATCAGCAGAAGTCGCCACGACGAGCATAACAACAAGTGACAGCACTTCAGTTTCAACATCAGCACAAGTCACCACGACGAGCACTACAAATGGTGACAGCATCACGACTTCTACGTCAGTAATTACCACGACGAGCACCACAACTGACAGTCCGACGTCAGCCGAGACGTTCTATATCGCCGCTGAGACAGGGGTGGCAAGTCGTAAGGTCAAGCGAGGTACAGAATATCTTGTGCTGAGCCCACAGACTGGCTTGAGCAGCCTTGTCGACTCCGAAGCCGAAGCAAGCATCTTCACTATTGCTGATGACGACTCATTAATGGTAGTGGTGAGCGGCACACCCGTCTGGGTGGGTCTTTCATTCAGTACGCCCACCCAACTCGTGATGGAGACTGAGCCACCAAGCCCTCCCGTTACTGCAGCTATTGACAACAACGGCGTCTTGACAATTTCATCCGTGGTCACTGAGTGCATTCTGGACGGCGGTCTGGTTATTTCCACCGATGGCTCAATTCCTGACGGATGCATCCAGGTCACGTTGCAAGTGGTTTCTGCGACCATTGTCGTTCCGATCGGCTCGAGCACAACTACAAGCACGTCGACCTCTTCTTCATCAGCGTCGCCAGTCCCCACAACCTCGGGGGTGACTACGACGACATCCGGCAGTATTTCAAGCACAACTACGGGCATATCGACTTCATCAGCATCGCCAGTCATCACAACTTCAGGAGTGACAACGACGACGACATCCGGCAGTACTTCAAGCACAATTACAGACACATCGACCTCTTCTTCATCGGCATCGCCAGTCATCACAACTTCGGGAGTGACGACGACGACATTTGGTATTACTTCAAGCACAACCACAACCTCAGCCACTTCAACGACTACGACGCCTGCCTGCACGCCATCTACGATCGGAGATGTCACCGCCCTCTATAATACAACCCAGACTTTCCGCAACATTTACACAGGGTGCGGCGAGTCCTTAGAAGGAGCAACCACAGGCGGCCTGCAATATCTTCCCAAGCAGTTCGCAGTCAATTGGCAAGCGTCAGACAACTACGAGGGCTGGACATTCGACGACGCCTTAAGCCGATGTGCTCAGTTTGCCGTCGACAATGCTGCCACAGCAGTTGAGTTCTATATCGACGTGGACCAGAATTGGCTCTGCGTTGGTGTCAACAATGTGACTTTCGACGATTCTTCCTTCTATCCTGACTCGAATGTGATCAATGTCTGGGGCTTTGTCTGGGAAAATTCATGCCAGAACACTCCGCTTGACGATATTATCGCAACTGATGGAACCGTGTTCTCTGAGTTTTACACCGGCTGCAGCACGTCTTTCCAGGGTAATACACCTGGTGGATTACAATACCTTAACCGAGTCGTGTCGGTAGATTGGCCAGCGCCAGACTATTCCGGCTGGACGTTTGATGACGCCGTCAAATCATGTGCTGACCAGACCGTTTCACAAGGCGGTACCATGTTCGAGTTCTACATTGGCTCAGATGATTCGTGGTACTGCATTGCAGTGAACGACTTGCCTGTCAAGGCCGACAGCTTCTATCCTGATGCGACAATTGGCAAGGTTTGGGGTTTTGCCATTGCAGAGTCAACAGAAGTCTGCGAACCTTCACAACTCGCAGGGTCAATCCAGTTGGCGAACGGGACTACGTTTGATGAGTTCTATGATGCGTGCCATGTGTCGCTGGAAGGCAACACGGCTGGCGGACCCGGCTCCATGACAAATGTTTTTGGCTTTAACAATCCGCCTGGTGATGATGGAAATCATGGAGGATGGACTCTTGAGACTTCTCTACAGCAATGTATTACGGACTCGGCAGCTGCTGGTGCAACATTGGTCGAATTCTATGAGAACGCCGACGAGGATCCTACATGGTACTGCTTTGGCGTCAACGACGTCCCGGCACAGGAGGATTCATTCTACGGTGATGGCACTGTTGGCCGTTTGTGGGCTTTCAAGCTTGACGAGTCTACTTTGCCAACCAGTGGCTAATCGTCAACTGTGGTTGGGGAGGATGCACCCTTTGATAAGCACAGCCTCTAAACTATTTATGCCAGTATAGATATCTCATATGTAAATTGAACAAAGCTTGGGAGGATTGCGCACCAAGGAGAATTTCGCCAGGACAAGCCTTCTTAAATCCGAAGGTATCTTGTGAGAAGCTGAAAGCCCGGCATTATTCGCATGCGCACCTATGGGAACGGAGGTCTCGACTTCTCAATTATATAATTTAATACTACGGACACGTTTCTTTCTCGTGTAAACTCTGTTGCTGGATGACCGAGAGAAGGGGGAGGGAAAAGAGAGAAGTTCTCCTGTTCCTCATCCGATGCACCAGCGCTGCACAAGTCACCGTCCAAGGATACGGAGCTGCGCGCGGCCTATTCCTCGACCAAATGGCGCAAGTTGCGAGACGGGGACCGAGTGTACAGGCCCGAGAAGTACTTGAAATGTCTCCACGAGGTCGAGGAAGAGTACAGGATGATCCGGCGATACAAAGACCTCCTGGATTCACGGAATGACGAGTTCGCAGAACGAGAGTGGCCAAACGCATTCATCAACAAGAGACTGGAGTTCTTGGCGGACGAAAGGAAGCTGTTTGAGTCAAAAGGAGAACAAACAGTCACACAGCCAGAACAACTGGCATAAGACGTGTGTCCGCAATCGAATCTTCACGTTGCTCTCAATGCAAAGCCAGAGACAGCCGCGAGGTTAGCTGGAGTGTTGTCAGTTTCCACACCCTTTCAAAGCCAGTACGTTGGGGGACATCAACACCAAAGTCATGGTTTGCCTCCACCCGTCTTTTCATGTTTTGCGGTCTAATTCGCGGGCTGTTCGCTACCCCCTGCCAAGCCAGCCTCGTTGAACAAACCCACCTGCGTCGACAAACCACGACATTATTGTATGGGACTCCAGAAGGCAGTAGACGGTAACATCAGACCCTTGAAACAGTGGCCTCACAGTGGCGCGCTAGAAGGATTGTGGGGGAAGACATTCGGGGTGTTGTTGACGCCAATCTACAGCGAAGGAGGACAATGGATTGAGCCTCAGGATGGTACGATGCCTGAGCTTGCCGAAGCCACAGATCCCAACACAGCATACATTGTCCAGATGTTGTCTGTATGCTTTTGATGCCCAAGGTCGCCCTCCAGTCCCCTGAGCTATCAAGGGGTTTCATGTATCAGGTCATCGGCGACGCCATCTCCAAAGACAGAGCCACAGTGATTTTGAAAGACCTCGCCCTGACAATCGGCGTACACCCATATCTCCTCGGCATTGAGGCAAAGTCTGAGGACTTACTTTACGTCCCGGACGGACTGTGATCGAAGTCGTCTCGACCCACAGTGCCTTGGTATATGCGCCCAAGGGTCCCATCTTCCCCAACAAGCTTAAAGAGGGCGAGTGTCAGATCCCAAGACTCGCCTTCAAGATCAAGATTCGACAGGAGGAAGACGCCTTGCCGAGGGCCGTTGTTGATTGTGAGCACCGAAGGCTCGCGCAGATCGTGGGTTCTCCCAACGGGTGCTCTGGCCCTCGCTTTTCCGGCGCGTTGCTTGTAATGGAAAGGCCTCCCGGATCCCATACAAGCCACCTGATCGCGCTCTGGCACAAACGTTGCATCCAGACCAGAAGCTACCCCGATGTCGCCTGACGCGAATTCCTGCACCTCCTCTCCATCCACTCCACAACCGCAAGGCTGCAGTTTTTGTGTGAATTGTAGACTGTGATCCCTCTGGAATCGAGACGTACTCGGTGTTGAAGTTTGGCTCGGTCGGTTGTGCATATGTGGCGCCTACCATGATCTGACCGAAGCTTCAATAGGCTGGTGTCGGCTCCAGGCAATGGAAGTCTTTCATCGAAAGGCACCTTGCCGACATTGACCGGGAGAGAGGTTTGGCGGCGAACAGCGTCATCGCGGGTGTCACGACCGCGAAGGACCGAAGGCTGACGGCTTCAGAGAAAAGACATGCCCAGGCCCTGATCAAGGAGGGCCTTGGGGGCAACCTACAGTAAGTGTCTTTGTAGATCCGTGTCCCTCCTGTTCTTATTATTCGAGGCCCTACCTTGTTCGTCCGGCACCCGCCCAATCCACTTTGTCACAAATTTCTCTGTGCATGATGTTCCTCGCCTGCAATGACGCCTACTATCCGGGCCCTCAATGCTCGTCGGGTTGAATCCGCGGCCCAACACCCAGAGGACCGACAGGCCCAGAATGACGCCGTTCCCGGGGTGCAGAAACTAGGAGAGAAGGGACAAGCAGAAGGAGCAGAAGAAGGAGGAGAAGAAGAGGGCCAAGAGGAGGGCCGAACAGGATGCAAAGAGAGCCTGGAGGGCTGAAAGAGATCAGGCCAGAATGGACAGCTCGTTCTAGACACTTCGCGAATGCCAACCCGCTCTCTTCTATCTGCAACCTCTGATCTGCTATTTGCCTTTGATCCGCTGGTTCGGAGAATACCCGTAGACATGCACAGGTCTTTCCAATAAGACAACGTCTCTTTGAAGGTGTTGTGACAATACGGTGTCCAAGTGCCAAATTTCTGTGCTGCCGTTCTGGCGGAGCCAGACGCCTGCCGACGACTAGCGCCCGTCCAGCTCTGACCAACCAAGCTCGGGGCACGCGCGGTAGTCAGCGTGTCAGCCTTCCCCTTTGCGCAGCCTCACCAGCCTGGTGGCCCCACCACGCCCCCAATGCCTCCAGCCACTCGAATTGTCCGCTGGGCGGTCTACTGGACATACCAGACCACCGAGCACGCAGCTCTCCAATGCGCTGCGTTTTACCGAGTACAGTCCTCAAAAGAACCTCCCGATCGCACACCTTCCATTGTTTCTCGTCGCTGCTCTCCCCCTACCTAAGCAACGACGAAGAACGAGAAAGACAGATTTTGCAGCCGCAGCGACGTGCCAGCTGAAAACCACGGAACCAGACTCTCCCCCAAGGGCCTCCGCAGGAGACGAACGACAACCAAGCGCGCAACCCTCTTCGAATAGGGCTCGCTCACCAGCTCACGTCGATTGGCTCTGATATTAATTATATCACCCTGATCCTCCCAGAATCACCCGAGATGGGGTTTTGGAATCAGGGAATCCGCTCGCAGCGGAGCAACTCCCCGTCGCCCTCGCGCCGCTCATACTACGCCTCGCGCCCGTCCTACTCGCGCAGCGCGTCCTCCTTCTTCTCCGGCTTTGGCGGCGGCGGCGGCTCGTCGTCGCGGCGCGGCCACTCCTCCCGGGCGAGACCGCGGTCCGGCTTCATCAACCGGATACGGCGCTTCCTGAGGGAGATCTACCACTGGATGCGCCGCAACCCAATCCGAACGTTCGTGCTGGTCATCCTGCCGTTGATCACGGGCGGCGCGCTCAGCAAGCTGCTCGGGACCGTGGGCATTCGACTCCCGGCCGGGCTGCAGAGGATGATGGGCGGAAGAGAGATGAGCCAGACAACCGAACGATTCTATGCCCGGGGCGGCGCGAGAGACTTTGGTGGCGGCAGCGCCTTGCCCGGTATGGGGGGTGGGATTGGCAACAGTATTGGCGCTTTGGCAGGTAAGAATGCTCCTTGACACTCCACGAGGAATGATACTCACGGAAACCAGGAATAGCAAAGATGTTCATCTGATTGCTGCGGCATAATTGGGGCGACTGTTCTCTTCCATCTGCTTTGATTGAGCGAGCAATGTTGGTTGCAACGATACATGGCTGGAGAGCCTTCACAGGGCCAGTCACGTTAATGTCTGGAACGGATACGAACAATGCACAGAAGGACGATATTGTCAAATTAAAAGCAAGCCATGACATGAACCTTGGTCGACGATTCTTCCTCGTAGCTGGGGTCATCCGACTCGTGCTCGATAGTAGCAAAAACCTATTAACACATGCAAACTCTGCGAATACCTGGGTCTCCATGCCTATGCCCGTTGTCCTATCTTCCCTTTTTACTTTTCCCAGCCGTGTTTTTCCCATTACTCCGAACCCTTTGCGATGATGTCGCCACGACAGCACTTCTTGTTTGAATAGCATATTCACCACCTGGCCTTTCTCTGACGTCAACCACTTCATCTTCGGCGACATAGTCGCTGTCGTCGTCGTCGTCGTCGTCTTGGTTGTCAGTGTCAGACGGGGCCAGATAGTTGTAGACCTCTGGTCGCTCGTCCGGAAGGAACAGTTCGTCTTGTAGACGGCGATACTGCCCTACTTGGTTATGCGGAACACCAGGCGGGCCAGACACGACTCGGCGCTGTGGGGAGGCGAAGCGGGGATCGGCAGGGTCGAACCGCGGCGCCCTTCCCACACTCGTCTGGTAGGGCAACTGATCCAGAGGTACATTCACCAAGCCGGAGGTTGAGCGGGCGCGAGGTTCCCAGTCGGGCTCGGACGGGTCTGGCCGTGACGAGCGAGGGGAGTTCGAGCCGTGTCTGTTGTAGAGAACGTCTGGATTGGATGAATAGCGATGCGAATAATAAGGATGTTGCTGATAAGGGGGCATCGGCTGCAGTTGTTGTTGCCGCAGAGACTGATTGGAGTTGGTGCGAGAGCCTTGGCGGAGTGGTTCGGGCTGACGAGGACCTGCCACATAGTAACCCTGCGCATACGGCAACCTTCGATCGTAGTCGAGATCTGCCGGGGGCAAAGCGTAGGCGGCCACGGAGTTGTCGGCGGTCTCACGTGGAGAAGCGTTCGAGGCAGAACTTCTCCCACGATTGCGGGTGTCTGCTGCCTTCCCTTTGGAGGGGGAACCGCCGGAAGACTTGCCGTTGCTCCTGCCCGAGGCTTTGCGGACCTCGACCGGCTTGCGCTTGACAACCGGGGCCTCCTTCTTGCTTTTGGGGGCGATCTGTGGCGCCGCCGCAGGGGTCTGTGGAGGAGTCTGGCTCCGGTCGAGCTCTAAGCGGTTTAAAGCATCAATCTCAGCTCGACTCAACTTGACGTTGGGCTTACCCAAAGCCCGGGCGCGCGCGATCCTCTCCAGAGCTCTTTGTACGAGCATATCTTCCTTCTCCCTGTAAGCCATCTGCATGTCTGGTCTGCGAACGAGCCCCGTATAAGGATCATAATCGTCCTCGTCATCCGAAGGAGTCAAATCATTGCCGAATGAATCACCCGAACGCCGTCGGCGGACCACTCCCCCGCCTAAATCTATGCCAGTAAAGTGAAGCTCATCCGAACGAAATCTTGATGGACCATAACCCTGATTGAGCTCGACACCGTGCGGCGAGTTGTCGTCGTCGGTGTCGAGCTCCTCCACACGAACATCGTAGTCCCACGAGCGTTGTTGCTGCTGCTGAAATTCCCATAATCTGTCGTTGTTCCGCCCCGCTCGTCCCCTTGGTGGTCTTCCCCCAGGGGGCATATCGTATGGAGTTCGCGGCCGACCACCTAGACCGCCTCCTCGGAAAAAGCATTCTCGATTGGTCTATCCATGAGTGAGGCATGACCCAGGATGGTCACACCGGTAGCTCCAATCAGCCATAAGAAAGTCGCAATAGGAGAAGAAATGAACGCAACGGGGACAGCAATGCAAGCCAGGCCGGTGTAGAGCTGGGAAGTTGTCGCTTTGAAGGTGCCAATCTCGAGATCAGATCCGCCTAACTTGCCAATGGCCCACATGCCGCCGACGACCAGGATGATGTCGAAAAGGAGCCATAGGTTGGTAAGCAGGCTGTAAATGCTGAGCATGACAAAGACCACGGCATAGTTGCTGGAGAAGTAGCTCAGGTTGTAGTTGACTCTGGCTTGCACCTCTCCAAAGTTGTTTGGTTTTGACAGTCTCTTCAAGTCCAGAAACTCGGAAATCGGTCGGATGTTTGCAAAGCGCGACGCAATCGACTGCGACCGGACGCTGTTAAAGCGATCACTGAGGTTGAGGCGGGATGTCAGGGCATCGAGGGGGATGCTGATTCTGGCCATCTTGAGCTGCGAGAGTGGGCGGGTCGACTGAGGTTTGAAAATTACCTGGCAGAGCTGTGTCAGTGAGGAAACGCGAATTGCTGGTCACACCGCATCCAGCATTGCTGACGTCCGGCTGTTGTAGCACTTACAAGAATATCCGAAGCGTGGACGCGGGAACGTGTTTTGGGTGCCGAAGTGCAAATGAGCGTGATGAAGGAGAGTCGGGTGAAGAATTGAGTAAGAAGAAAGGGATACAGTGTCCAGGCAAGAGACTTTTTCTTTGTTGCCTGTGGCCCCTTTGCGGAGATTTGGGATGGAATTCGACGGGTGGATGAGTGGTGGGCGATGTTCGTAACTAGAGATTTTCGAAGGGGGGAGGGCGGGAGAAGGGCAAGGGGGAAAGAGGGGGCAAAATGGGCAGGCTCAAAGGGGGGAGGGGGGGTGCAGGCAGGCTCCCTTGAGGCGTAGTCAGCACAAAGCATCCATAAGCCACACCCAATTTTGGTGACTCGACAGGGGCAACACTCAGGGCCTGCGTACCTAGCAGATCAGCTACCAACTGCTTCCACCACCGCCGTCTTCCTCGTGGAATTCCTCGACCTGCCTCCTGCAGGCTCAAGGTCTCGTCACTGCCATCGCTCTCACTCTGGTAGGCGAGGCGGTAGTGAACGAGAAGGAAAAGGAAAAGAGGAGGGCGCGTTCCGATATATACACTTTGCAAAACTCTACCTTGGCTGGAAGTCAAGCTACTGCAAGTTCGCTGCGGCATCCTCTTCGGAACCTTCGTCAATTGGGCCCACGTATTTGGGCACCACTCCCGTCAACAATCGAATTCCTTGCCTCACTTCATCATCGGCTTATAAGATTTCCTCCGGACTGCGCGTGCCGCCAGTGACTGTTGTCGTGGGGGAGAAGTGTGGGTGAAGATGATGCGACGAATCTTTCTCCTTCTGCTCTTGGTTGTCGTGTGTGTCGCGTGGTCGGCTGAAGATTACGAGCTGTTCAAATTGCATGACGAGTTGGAGACAACTGAAGGACCTGGAGTCACTTTCTACGATGTCCTCGGCGTCTCACCTCATGCTACGGTCGACCAGATCAGCGCTGCCCTCAAGAAGAAATCCCGCACTCTCCATCCTGACAAAGTCAAGCACTCCTTCATAGCCTCACGGTCGACAACCCAGAAAAAGTCGGGCAGCAAGAAAAAGCCGGGGGTACACGTGTCGAAAGGGCCGTCCCAGCGGGAAATCACACGCGTCGTGAAAGATGCGCAGGAACGCTACAGTCGGCTCACTTTGATTGGCACAATTCTGAGAGGACCCTTGAGGGAGAGATATGATTTCTTCGAAGGGCACGGCTGGCCGTCATGGCGTGGGACAGGATACTACTATCAAAGATATCGCCCTGGGCTGGGAACTGTGTTGGTGGGACTGTTTTTGATAGGCGGTGGAGCCGTCCACTACTTTGTCCTGACCATGAACTACCGAAGACACCGAGATTTTATGGAGAGGTACATCAGATATGCAAAGAAACAAGCTTGGGGCGATGAGTCTGGCATCAGAGGCATTCCAGGCGTCACTGACCCGGTGGATGTCCCTCCGACAGTCGAGGAATCCGATCCGATGGCCAATTTGAACCGTCGGCAGCGGCGAGAAATGGAGCGGCAAAACAAAAAGGAAAAGGCCAGCAAACCTGCTTCCACGCCTACTCCCAAGGTGGTACATCCCTCAACGCCAGACAGACGGCGCGTCACTGCAGAGAATGGCAAGATCCTGGTCGTTGACCCGGAAGGCAATGTGTTCCTGGAAGAGGAGGATGAAGACGGAAACACTCAGGAATATCTCCTGGATTTGGACGAGATCCCCAAGCCCACTGTGTGGGATACAGCTTTTCTGCGCCTCCCCATCTGGCTCTACCGCAAAGTCGCCAGTCCGTTTATGAAGAATGCGCAGCCGATTGCTGAAGACGAGGGGGCTGCGGGAGAAAGCGAAGGACCACTTGACCCGACAGAAAAGGCCATAGAGTCAGAGAACCCAACGGTGCAGGATATGAGTTCGAGCCAGATATCGGACTCGGGGTTTGAAATCGTCGACACAACTGGTCTCGAAAATTCCAATGGGACCAATGTCAAAAAACGAGGCAAGAAGGCTAGGAAGTGAAACATCGTCTCTGAGGTGCATGCGGACATGAAAGACGAGGTAGAGCATGTGTACACAGCAAGTGTAGAAGGGAAATGTGTCAATATGCAACTTCATGTGCCGAACAAATATGCCGTTTTGTAACCTATATGCGCTCCGCATTTTCCGGCATTGGTTCCGTCAAGTCAGCGGCTTCACGACATTCATAGCCTTAGATTGCAACTTCACTACTGCAATCGACCACAGGAGAGGGAAAGCAGGTCTTCCCGTTCGCTCAGACATACTTAAGTCCTCTACCGGTCAGCGAGTACCAACGTGGGGGACCAGTTGGGAATCCTGACTGTTGATTGTTTTTTTGCATCCGAGCGTCCACCTTTCCGTCATTGCTTCCTAAGTTGCCTAGGGCCCGAATATTCTTCGTCTACTTACGACAAGTTTGGTAAGCGTTTGCGAATGGCAGGATCTGTGTATTACGGATGACGCAGGAAAAAATTTGCCGTGCGCATCACGCCGTACCGAAGTACGAGGGGGGGACCATCAGATTCACAGCCTCGTCTGCGACTTCGTATGGCTATTTTCCTGCCAGTCTCGCTTATTCTCGGGTGTCTGATGGTCTCGCGTCCTCACGACTTTGGCAGGATATAAAGATGGAGCAGAGAATGGGATGCCTAAGAATTTTGTAACCACAAACGGTGTCCATATACCCTAGATACATGGTTTGTCTGAGTGGTCCAATTTCCCAAACTGGCTTGCGCATAGGATTTTGTCGCCTCCCAAGGTGTGTGTGTGTGTGTGTGTGTGTGTGTGTGTGTGTGTGTGTGTGTGTGTTGGCCGACGACAAGCGTTGCTTTCGGCCGATGGCGGGAAACAGACCGTCCCCCACACAAAGTCTACGTGCGTGGTGAGGCTATTCACCTGCGACAGGGCCGGCTCAGCTTTTACCAGACGTCAGAGGATGGGCCGGAGCATATCACAGGTGGATTCCGCACGGAAAACACATGGGGGGTCGCGGGATTAAGAATGTACCTTGAGGATTCATAATCCAACCTTCGGTGTCTGCTAACGCCCGAGCAATCAGGAGACAGCCACGCTGCGAGTCCTCAAGGGCCGGGGAAGTTGCGCCCAGGGTCTAAAGGACGATAGGCTGCAACCTCGCACTTACACTGTATATGTAGGTCTGAGGGAAAACCCCTCGAGGGCCGTCTAAATAAGGGTAAGTCGGATGTCGGATCGACGCACCAGGTGGCGAAGGAGCTGGGAGCCACGGAGCCAGAGAGCCAGGCGAACTGCCCCCAAAACCCAACCCCGGACCGGGCAGGCTTCCGGAGCGCCAAGGCCGCCCCCCCTGCGCTCGGAAGCAGTTTGATACCTGTCCCTTCGTCTCCTTGCACCGCTTCCAATCACCCCGACAAGGCTCGTGTCCCTGATATCAGCCACCGTCGTTGCCAGTCCCACCAGAAATTGCCTTCGATATCACCATCGCCGTGTCCGCGTGATCCGGATCCGCACACTTTGGTTCGTGCATCCTTCGCCTCCATAATCGCTCGTGCTTCAGTGCGAGGTGAACGTCGAGAGAGTTGGCTGAGGACCGACGTCAGCACTGGCGAACGCCAACCTTTATGCTCGGCCGTCTCATGCGCTATTTCGAATCATCTAGAGGCTACGCTGGGTGGATTCCAGGGTGTCCGAATTTTTAGTTCTGCGATATGCAGATGGAAAGGTCAGGAGGAAGTCGTCCTGGCCCAGCCTCCGTCTGACCGTCTTTACCCAAGTTCTGGATCCCACACCCTCTATGGATCCTTACCGAATCATCTCGCAATGATTAGGCTAGCCATTGATGGGTCCTGGTCGCTTTTTTTTCCTTTCCCTGCGTTCCAGAATCTGTATAAAAATGGCAAAGGGGGTTGAACTTACATCCCGCGGTCCCCTACCCTTCTCGATCTATCTTCAACTGTACACGGTTGCCCTTTCGCCTTCGCTGGAGCACCTACGGTATCTTCGCGCACACTCTACTTTCCTAACGAACGGCGTACGCACCGTTCAAAAACTTGGTGACTGGAGTCGCGAGAGATCCTGTGATTGACCTGACGTACCAACTTCCCGTCTCAAGTCTGGTTCCCAGCATTGCGAGGTAGGATATCATGACCATATCACCAGTCATTCTTTTTCTTTCCTTCCTTTAAGTTGTTGTTCTTCTCTCCCACAGAACCGTCTCTTTTCTACTCTTTCATACATGTCATCCAGTGGTGATCCTCCGCAGGACGACACTTCGCGTGGCCGCGAGAGCAGAGATTCCAGCTCGCGCCGATCCTCCAATATCATCGAATTTGTCGATAGCCAGAACCCAAATGTCAGAAGTGCCATTCAGCGGCACACCGCATATCACTCGGCGGCGCAACGTCGAGAAGCGCGCTCGCGACTGCTCCGGCGGTCGAGCCAGACTCGCTATTTTGAATGGACCAGACGTCCCAGGGGAGACGCAGATGTCGCAACCTCTTCAGCCAGCAGTGCCAGTTCGGTGTCAATTTCGCCGGCACCGTCGCTGCCCGGAAGACCGGAACCGCCCAGTCGCACGACCAGTGACGAACAAGAAGCCGTTTCATCGACAAGTGAAGCGGCCGCAGATTCCACGGTCGAAATGCTACCACCCACATCTCAGATAGCCATCTCTGCGGATGACTCTGTTCTAGAATTTTGTGAGTTGCCTCTCGATCTTTTCCAACTGGGCAGTGCGTGTCCAGCTTTTCTGGCACTAACTCGTTGTCCCACAGTCAGAGCCACTTTTTGCGATCATTATCAATCAGGTGACGTGTTGGAATCAGCACTGGCATTTATGCTTGAGAACGAAGCTTCTCGACACCTGTTCATCGCCTACGCCTACGCAATGCGGAGGTCGCGTGCAGTTGCCGAGGAAAGTTCTCAAGACCAAGTGGGAGCGGAAAGAAATCTCGGTCGAGGTACTAACATTCTGTGGAACCGGCTCCAGATGCCGGGACATGCCAGTTCTGACGCCAACATTCAGGCGGTTCTTCTGCTAGTGGCGTACACAGCCGACTTCGGGGACGCCAACGAGGTTCGTCTCCATGCAGAGGCACTGAGGACGATGATCGACCAGCGTGGCGGTGTCGATGCCTTCACTCATAACCTTGCACTACAGCATCAGATATGGGCGATAGAAGTGTCGCGACGGTTCCATTTGACCTTGGACTGCGAGTCGACCTGCCCGGATCCACTTCGGTTTCCTGACGGTCTTCGACTGCGACGGGGAGGGGAGGAAAGTTGAAGGAGATCTAGCATGGGATTGTTTGTCAACATGGTCAAATACGAGGTATAGACACCATGTGGAACCGATGCAGTGGATCACTCAAGCGAAGTTTCTAAGCGTTTCCAGAAAAATCTTGTTCTACGACGATACCCCAGTGCGACGACTGATGATGCACGATGTCCATAGAACTGTACATTTTGAGACACCTGTAAATACACATCCGACGACTTTTAAAGACTTGGTCCCTGCAGCTTCCTGCATGTCGCTGCTTCTAGATTCGAAATGGCTCGGAGGGCAGGTCTAGAACTGGTTCGGTATTTCGGAAGGAGTTAAGGGGGGCTGCATTGAGCGGCGCATGGGTCTGCTTGCCACACCGTACTTTTCGAGCTGGCTGAGATAAGGCCTGCCCCCATCTCAGGTTGTACATTATGTAGATGACAAATGCAGAAGAAAATGCTAGCCAGTGGCAAGAAATTGAAAGACGAGCGCCTCCCATGCTCCGTGTTGCTTCCAGATGAATGCCGAGAGTGAACAGGCTGTCTATACGGTGGAGTCAAAGTGGCGGATTATGCAGACTACGGCGACGCAAACAATCCCATGCCATCCAACCCGCAGCTGCCAACAACCTGGGAATTCGTGAATTTTGCGTCTTCCCCACGACTGATCTCATTGACCATTTCACACTTGCGTCTTGTCACTGGTACCTGTTTTGTCCACCACCCTGCGGCCACCTCACTCCACAACCAGCGCTCACAAGGCCAGCTTGTCCTTCAAGTTCACACCCTCCGCGACCACATAACTTTCCAGCTGCGCTTAGTCTGCGCCCTGTTCGAGGCGTCTTCCCTTGCCTGATCCCCGCCCTGGTTAGGCCTTGCAAAGCTCGACGTCGGCTCTCCGTGCGCAACTCGCAACCTCTCCTCTTACAGTACGTTGCTCGCGACAACCATCGGTTAGGCTCTTTTGCGTATCTGGAGCTATCCTACCGTCGTTGCTGTGGTCAAGACACTCATCCAAAATGTCGGGCGAGGCGTGGTTATACCTGCTCGCCGTCCTAATAAATGCCGTCAACCTCTTCCTGCAAGTCTTCTTCACCATCATGTACAGTGATCTCGAGTGGTAAGCAATACTTCAACTCCGGCTTGTCCAAGACATACCCCGCTGACCCAGCCGGTTATTGCTCAGTGACTATATCAACCCCATTGATCTCTGCAACCGTCTCAACACCTACATTGTTCCCGAAGCTGCTGTCCATGCCTTCTTGACATTCCTCTTCCTCATCAACGGATACTGGTTGGCACTACTGTTGAATCTACCGCTTCTGGCATTCAATGCAAAAAAGTGGGTGCCCACACATTACGGCATGCATTTGCTGGCAGGGACTGATAAGATTGTGCTAGGATCATCGAGAACCAGCATCTGCTTGATGCCACCGAAATCTTCCGAAAGTTGAACGTCCATAAAAAGGCATGTACACTCCCGACGCCGGATGAGGCATTTCATCACTAATACCGAGTCCTTGACAATAGGAATCATTTATCAAACTCGGCTTCCACCTGATCATGTTTTTCTTCTATCTGTACAGCATGATCGTGGCTTTGATCAGGGACGAGTCCAACTGACTACGCGGCGAAATGTCACATGCGATGAAGCACGGCAGTTACTCCTGATGACGATCGCCTGCTGCTATGCAGTCAGACTGCAGCAGCCGAGATGGGGGGGGCTTTTAGTGGTGGGGAAGAGGATGATCATGGAAAGTGGCGACGGCTGAGAACGAGCAAAAGGTCAGTGGCAATGTCCATCGCCTAAGGCTCTTCCGTCTGGGTCGTCGACATTAGCCAAGGACTAAGTGGTCCCTCGGCGGTTCAGTTAATGCACAAGAGGCGGTGCAAGCAGCGGTGGCAGTCAGGGGGCCGAAGATGCTCACATGGTCAAGAATTGGAAGGACGGAATTTCCCAAAACTATGTGGTTGGTTTATCTGTCTGCTACTCGACTTGTACGGCCGAGACATGAGATACGACGAGAAGGAAGAGTTCCGATATGTTTCAGCCGGTGGAATGTGTGATAGGGAGCTATTTTCCAACGGCGTTGCAAGCATGGTGGCACCAGTCCTGTTTTGCAGAAATGAGAGATAGCCATCTTTTGTAGTGCTGAAATCCTAACCACCGACTGGCTTCTCTGCGCACTGCAAGCTCTGATGTTGTCCAAACTCTGCGGAATGCCTTGGTAAAGCCACGATTAATCCAGTCAAGACCCCAACGGAAGCATCAACCCAACCTCCACTTATCAGGCTGCCGCCCCTACACATGTGCTCGAGGGCATCTAAGCTGTCAGGGAAGGCAGGTGTGCCGAGACATGTGCGGCTTGGCCGACGCCATTTTGCTGAACCCGAAGTTTTTCCCATGTCCGGACGCCTCGACAAGAAGCTCGCTTTTGCTTCACTCTGATTATAGGCCTTGGAGGCCCTTCGGTCAAGATGTCCGCCCTTCTAGGATCAGCATATGACTCGAGCGACGACGAAAGGAGTCCTGCGGAGCGCCCTCCTCCTTCCAAAGAGGCAGCAGTGAACGCGGCTCCAGACGTCTCGACAGAGGTTTGGTCTTCATTCTCCCGACGACGTGGTGGTCGATCTAACGCTGCGCAGGATGTGTCGCAAATGCAAGTCATGTTGGCGAACCCTTCTAGCAACGCCCTCACCTATAATGTCACTTACGACAATCTTGCCCGCCCCTCCCAGGGACCCTCGAATCCCTTCAAGTCGACGGCTGGCAACGCCCTGAAGCGCAAGAACGTGCTCACCGGAAACGCAGAGGAGACGTCCATGTCGGAAGCCGCCTTCAAGACGCAACACAGGACGTATCAGAGTCTCGGCTACACCAAGGATCCCACGATGAACGGGGCTTTTGTGGGCAATCAGTCCGCTGTTGCGAAATATGGCGGAAAGGATATTGTCCAGTTGCGCTACTCCAAGGAAGAAAGTGCCGCGATCCGAGCCAAGAGGCAGAAGAAAGGGGACAGCAAGATAGTCGACGGAGAAGGCGCATACCTCGGACCCTGGGCAAAATATCAAAGTGACGACGTGGCCTACGAACAAGCCGAAGCCGCGGCGGATCAAGAACTTGGCTCTGACGAGGAATGGGTGGAGGAAGGTATTGTTCCCACACCGCTCCCTGCGCCACCGAAGGAGGCCACTGGCTACGCAGACGATTTGAATGGCGCAGAGACGACCGAGTTCCATGGCGATTCAGAATTCGACTACCAAGGACGGACGTACATGCACGTGCCTCAGGATCTGGATATCGACCTGCGCAAGGAACCGGGTTCGATACAAAATTACGTGCCGAAGAAGCTCATACATGTCTACAAGTACCACACGAAACCAATCACGTCCCTGCGGTTCATCCCCAGATCATCGCACCTCCTCTTATCCTCCTCGGCGGACGCTAAACTTGCACTGTGGGACGCTCATCACGACCGGACCCTGCTCCGCACATTTTCGGGTCACAGCAAGGCGATTACAGACACCGATTTCCACCCCACAGGGCGATCGTTTTTGTCGGCGTCGTATGACCGCCAGATGAAGCTTTGGGACACCGAGACCGGAAAATGCATATCTCGGTTCACGACCGGTAAAACGCCACATACACTGCGTTTCCATCCGGAAGGCAACGAGTTCATCGCCGGCATGGCGGACAAGAAGATTGTCCAATTTGACGTGCGGTCTGGTGAACTGACGCAAGAATACGACCACCATCTCGGCCCCATCAACACCCTCACATTTGTCGACGAGGGACGGAGGTTCATCTCGACTTCCGACGACAAATCCCTCCGCGCTTGGGAGTATGGTATTCCAGTTCCCATCAAGTTCATAGCGGATCCGTCCATGTACGCACTTGTGCGAGCCGCGCCTCATCCTTCTGGAAAGTACGTCGCGTTCCAATCTGCCGACAACCAGATTGTTGTGTATGCCGCGGGCGACAAATTCCGACAGAACCGCAAGAAGGGGTTCAGAGGAATGAACACCAGCGGCTATGCGATTGATGTGGCCATATCCCCGGACGGCGGAATCGTCTCAAGTGGTGATTCTGGCGGGTTTGTGTGCTTTTGGGACTGGAAAACGGGAAAGATGTGGCACAAGATTCAAGCCGGAGGGGAAGGTATGGGTGCGGTCACATGCGTGGCGTGGCATCAGCAGGAGAGTAGTAAAGTTGCGACGGGCGGACTGGATGGAATGATCAGATATTGGGACTGAAGGACCAGGAGAGCCCGGGCGAGCCATTTCGGCGGCCCCCAAAGACCTCGCCTGGGTGGTGGAAACACCAATCAGGCACCACATAACTCGAATTTTGGCACCCTCTGCAGTGCATGGGCTTATGTCTAAAGCGATCTGCAATGCTTGAGGGAGCAAGCCAGTGGCGCTTACCACTTCCTTCGCGTTGTTGCTCCGCGAAATGCGAATCTTTGGACCTTCCGGAGAAGCTGTGATCAGTCCCACAGTCTGGCGCACGCTTGCAGAGGCGACTCTTTCATTACTGTCCACGTCAAGCTGCGCTAGCCGATTTGATGGACAACACTGGCGAGGCGGTAGCTAGTGGCGACCAGACCAATGCAGTTCAAATGACTTGCCAGCGCGCTTCGGATCTCCAGGTATTTCGTGCCATGCCTGGGCTGTCTACTTCCCAGGGGAGAGAGCCAGCAGGACAGGCCAGGTGCCGCCGTCACGTGTGGAAGGTCCAGGAAGGGAAGACCAGCTATGTGCCAGATACATAGTCGAACAGGCGACTTATATTGATGGTCTTACAATGACCTGGTGTTTTGACGCTCCGTATAATGATACACCCCGCCAGACACGGCCATACCCTCATCTATCTTCTCAAAGCATCCAGTACACTCGATCCCCCTGAGGTCGCATACGGCGATTTGCTGCCACTCGACCAATAGTCACTCCATTCTCCGCCCGTCTCGTACAGGGCGTGCTGACTCTCCACCTTTTGCCAATCAATGCGATCCCACCATGCCCCCAAATACCATTTCTTCCCCAGCAGTCCATAGTCCCTCAGCCATTGATGTTCCCACACATTGACACACAAGATGGGTTGCATGTCCAGAGCACCCGAGTAGAGATTCGCACGTGAGGAGCTGAAATCGCCAAACGAGCCCGCCGTTGAATTTCCGGTGGAGATATTTCGTTCTTCCAGGCTCGGCAGCCCCAATCCGCCTCGACCGGAAAGTTGATCGGAGAGGGTGCGGGCGTCAAAGGTCGCCATATCCTTGTCATCTCGTCTGGGGGCCGCATCGGGATACGGAGAGCCGGCATTGTACGTGGCCAGAATGCGCATGTCGCCCACGTTCTTCCCTTTCATCAGCCACACGAATCCGTTCCCGAACATGGCGTCCGCGGTCTCGAGCATCTCTTCTCTAAGATTCGTCACGCTGCCGAAGCTGGCCTCAATGCTTCTCATGGTGTTGAGCCCTGGTTTGCGTATCGCCGGGTCGTCGGTTTCCGTAAGGTACTCCCAAAAGAACCGCGTGAACTCGACCATGGCGGCGAGGTTGTACAGGTGTGCCCGATCCGATCGATGGGCGCATTTTGCGTGCAGATCATAGGTCGAGGAAGACTCGTCTGCCGTCCCCAATACGAGCTCGTTGAGGCGGTCGCATAGGTGTTGGGTGTATTTGACGTAGGTTTCTTGGTAGGTTTCTGCACTTAGGAAGCCCGGGACGCCGTGGCGTGCGAAGAACTCCTGCTTGCTTTGGTTGGCCCATACGGGGATGGTGTGTTTTCTGCGGACCTGTCGTTTGAGGAAAGAGGAAGGCTGCGACACGGTGAGGAAGGGTTAGCCAATTCGGAGACTCTGAGGTCGCTTTAGAGGATTCATCACATCTGTACATACTGCGGCATTCGCTTGCTTGACAAAGGCTCGCAGTAACGACTGCGGCCTCGCAGGAGGTCTTGTGATCATGACGGGGAGAATGGAGCAACGCAGTCTCACTGCCCGAGCCCGAGAAAATGGAAGCGGAGGATTGACGAGCCCAATGCTCCAAATTTCTTGAGACGAACAGAACGCAGTTCGCCGGAAAGAGATTAGTGCCCTCATAGAGACTTCCACCAATCACAGAGCTCTGTCTTGGTGCTGAGCCTCGTTCTTGAAACTCCTCTGCCACCTCCATGCCTCCCACACCCTCCCCCACCATGTTTGACCTTCTTCTCAGGCTTCTATAGCCTATCGTTTCAGCCTCCACGACTCTTTCCACGCACTACCGCGGCCTGCCTCGCAGCATGGGGTTGCGTCTCATCTGGCAAAGCGGCAAGCCACTGGCTGTCGGCGGAGCTTTTCTCGATCTCACTACATGAACTCTGCATATTCATAGCTACACGATGGCAACACGGCTACCCAAGGCATCAAGGTGCACGCCGTGTTCTGGCACGCAGTAAGACACGCGACCATGTCCCGGTTGTCGGATTCACCTCTTTTGTTCTATAATGAGCTCTCCTTTGTCAGGTCGGTCAATGGCGAGCACCTCTTTTCTCTTTCGTCGAACATTGATCGACACCGGCTTTGAGAGCCTTTGTTTCCCTCCTTCTTCGTTTGCAAGACCTATTCTTGGACCCAACAGAGTGACAATACTGTCCTGGTGACCTTTTGTCTTTATACCCTGTGACCGCTTTGGTGAAGAATCTTCTTGCATCCATCTGTTTACTGCTTAATTTGTCCTTTTCTACGGGTGTATATCTCTTTTCAGCCATGAAATACCATACGCGCGTTTGCACAGTTCGCACTTTCTTGGTGGCATCGGCCATCATCTGCACCTCGTCCGCTTTCCAGATTGTTCCCACCCCAGCTCTTTTCCGGAGAGACGGTTCCTCATGTTCGGCGGTCGATCCTAAGCTACCCAACAGTTTCCAATGTGCTTCAGGGAACAACTGTGTGTCTCTCGACAACTCGTCGTCGGCCCTCTGTTGCCCGGAGTCGAGCTCATGCGATAACATCCAGACAATATCCTGTGATGTCTCGTCTCAAAATGCAACGGCGAATCCGACGGCAGGAATATTCACCACGAGACTTGGGGACAAGCTGCCGCAGTGTGGAGATAAATGCTGTCCGTTCGGATATTCTTGCATCCAGCAGCCTTCGGGGCCGTCCATTTGCAGCATTATCCAGAGCACGAGCATCGTCGGAAAGACCGACGCGTCCTCTGGCAACACATCCAGTTCTTCGTCGGCAAGCTCGTCGGCGACAAAATCGGCCACTTCAAATACCTCCACGACCAGCTCAACTTCTACTTCAAGTCCAAGCAGCGTCAGTGTGTCGGCAGCGCAGGTTGAACCTCAATGCAACAAGTTTCCCATCGGCGTTTTCCTTGCCGGGTTCTTTCCTGGCATGTTTGTGGGCGCCTTCCTGATGCTGGCATGGGTCATCTGCAGCGGGCGGCATCGCAAACCGAATTCCCGGAACTCTTCTGGCTCGTCAATCTACAAACCAACCATCTCCGACCCGATCCCATTAGATGCGTCTGGCGGTCTGAGGACGGACTTCCTCCGCAAAACCACCGATCGGGCAAAGTCCATGTTTTCCACAAAGAGCAGCCGGAACAGCCAACAACCTGTTCCTAATCACTGGAAGATGCCCACGCCGCCAGTACCCAACAACATCCCCGTTGCCCCGGCAGGCTTGCCTGTCACACCAGACCGGAGGCTGGCTCATGAGCCCAGTATGGAAAGTATCAAAGTCTACACTCCGCCAGCTGGGTCGGTCCAGCACCCCAATCCCGCGGCAATTGCTCCACTGAGAGGCATGGCAGCGCAGCGATTCCCGCCGACCATCAAAAACAATATGGGCAGTCCGTTCCAGTCCCCTCCGAACAACAGCGGCAACGGCTCTAACACGGCAAATAGGATGAGCAGTTCTCTGAGGAATGAGAGGGGTGTCAGCGTCTTCTCTGGCGAGTCCGAGTTCTCCCGCGAGAACGATGGCCCTACACTGACGCCGGCGCGATACAACGGTGGCTTCAACCCCACACAACGCATGAGATCCGACAGTAGGGAGGAAATCAGCAGACCAAACACCACTTTTACAGAGATGTTGCATGAAGCCGGATTCCCCGATCCCATGCAATCACCAGACCAACATACACCGGCTGTGCCGAAGATACCAGAGGGTTATGCAGGGAGGAATCATCGGCTATGAATGTTTATTTGACGACTCTCATTCGTTTGTCAGGAGTGCCTGGGCAAGAGGAATTGACGGAGCCTGCAAGCGCTCGGGTGATGAACTTTTTTGCATTTTGCTATGAATGACTGACAGCTCATGGGACTGTGGATTGAAAATAGTGTCTCAGCTAGTACAGTAATTACTATCGCTGCTCTGACTATCTGGGCATTGTCAGAGGTTAATATGAACTAATTCAGAACGCAACTTTGGTGCTGGATGCCGTTCTCTGCCGTGCGGACGTCAGGATCTATTTCCCACCTTCAAAGGACAAACGCTGTGTCGACCAAGACCAGAAGTTATGGAGTCATGGAGAAAGAGCGATACCAGAAGCAAGAAGGCACATGTTTTTGGTAGCATCGCCCCCTTCTTTCATCTCAGCCTTGTCATCGCCCACCCCCACCTGCCCTGTTGCTCCGCACGCGAGTTGGAAGACCGACGAAATATTTCGAACCCGCCCCCGAACCATAACCACCACCACGAACGTAGCGCCTACACCTCCGTCTTCCTGGTCAGTAGCTTGATTTTACGAACATGGCCGAACGTGCACCCTCCCCGACACCCTCCGAACGTGCCCGCAAGGACGCCGAAGACCGCAAGCGCGAGGAAGAAGAACAGGCGGGACTGCCGTACAAATGGACGCAGACACTCGAAGAGGCGGAAGTCAGTGTGCCCATCCAAGGGAACCTGAAGGCGAGGGATTTGGTTGTTGAATTGAAGAAGACGCACATCAAGGTCGCGGTCAAGGGCCAGGACCCGATCATCGACGTAGGTGCCTGCGCTTTCTCCACGTTTGTCTTGTTCTGCATCTGCGCCCTGAGGCTGCTAACACATGCGCGGCGCGGGCACTTTGGTGTGTTGTGTTTGATTGCTGGAAAATCCAAACTGACGCCCCTCTGAACTCGACAGGGCGACTTCCCCCATCCGATCCAAACCGACGACTCGACGTGGGTTCTGTCGCCCAAACCGGACGGGAGCAAAGAAATCCTCATCACTCTCGCCAAAGCCCACGGGTCCTACTGGTGGGCGCACATTGTCACGTCGGCGCCCAAGATCGACACCACAAAGATCGTGCCGGAGAATTCCAAACTCAGCGAACTCGACGGCGAGACGCGGGGGATGGTCGAAAAGTAGGTCTCACCGCTCTGCCACTCACGACCCTCCTCCGCCCGTCCAGAAGACCAAATCACTAACGCGGCTGTGGCTCGCTTGATTAGGATGATGTACGATCAGAACCAGAAAGCCATGGGCAGACCAACGAGCGATGAGCAAAAGAAGGACGACATCCTGAAGAAGTTCATGAAGGAGCATCCGGAGATGGACTTCTCGAACGCAAAGATCGGATGAGACGTCAGAGAGAGCGAAGAGGAGTGCGTCGAATCGAAGAGGCTGAGGGGGCAGAATTGGGAATGATGACCTTGTGGGCATCTGCCCTGAGATCCTGTTCCCCCACGTACGAAATGAATGGCCGATAACCACCTTGGAAGCATAAAATGTTACGATTCACGAGGGAAAAAACAATGGGAGGCACCGCATCATCAGGAGTTTCGAGAATTGGGTCGTCAATAGCATCATCAGCATTCCTGGGACCATAAAGGACTTGCATTAACCAAGCTGGTTACCCTCAACCACATGCCATGAGACTCCAGGGATGGCGTCGCAGCGAGGGAGTATCGCCCGTCATTGTTTCTCGCCTCGAAAACCCGCTCCTCCGTACTCACGAGTTACAGCTCGTCCCGCTTCTTGCCCGATCCTCCAGCCTGTCTCAGCCGCCACATCTGAATCCCATGTCTCGGCACCTCCGCCTGCAACGTCCCTCCCCCTTGGACGGTCCCAGCCGGCGTGCCAATCAAGAGGGGGTTGCTCTGGTTCAGCCCCGTGGCCCAAGTTGTCTCGCTGGCATTGTAATATCCCGTGGCGTTGCCCACCGCAAGCGTGCCGTTCAACACCTGGGCTGCCACCTCGGTGCTCATGACCGTGTGGTTGCCCCAGACGTCGAACAGATCCCAACTCTTTTGGGCATTAGTGTTTGTGCGGAGGCCGCCAAAGACGTCGACAAGGCTGTAGGACATGGTGCGGGAGTTGTTGCCCGCGTTGAGAAAGGCGACCACCTGGTCGCCATTGCTCAGGCTTCCTTGCCACACTTGAACCTCTCCGAATCCCCACGCGTCCTTGTCGTCGACCTGTTGCGTGACTGTCCTGGAAACGGCACTGACGCTGGGATCCTGCGATATGGCCAACACAGCCGGGTTGGTCAGGATCGCATAGTCTTCGGGGGAAAGCTGGTCGAGTTTGTTCCCCATGATCAACGGAGACTTGATGGCGGCCCACATGCTGAAGTGGACTTTGTATTCGTCATAGGACATGCCGCCGTTCCCTACCTCAAGCATGTCGAGGTCGTTGTAGTATCCCGCTTGGTTTTTGCTGCGAATGGAGCTCGCCTTGCCGAGGATATTCATGACCGAACAGCCATAGCCGGGAAGCTGGCAGTAGTATTCATCGGGGCCACATGGGCACGACGTCGTGGGCATGGAGAAGCTGTCCTGGATGTCGCCGGAGATGCGGGCGCTGTTGGCTATGGTGGACGCCCACTCCCTGTTGCAGAGGAACGGTTCGTGGTGAGTCTGGGATCCGCCCAATTTACCATTGATGGTGAACGACTTACCAAGGTTTGTCGTCTCCCCAATTACACAGCGAATACACGAAATCCCGTCCTGTACTGTTCAAAGCATTCGACATGGCGGCATACCGATCTTGGCTCAGCTTCGGCGTGCCCGACAGGCCTTCATTGTAGCAGTTGTCGTATTTCAGATAGTCTGCACCCATGCTTGCCCACCATGCCGCATCTTGAGTCTCGTACCCTAGGCTTCCAGGGTATCCTCCACAGGCTGTCAAGTCACGGCGAATTTGGTTAGTGTCGGAACATCTCTGGGGAAGCATGGGAAACACACTGTATTTGCCCGCACTACTGTATACGCCAAAGTACAGGCCGTAGTCGTGGAGTTGATTCGCGATGCTCTGTAAGCCCGAAGGGAATTTGGCGGCGTTTGCAATCAAGGTCCCATTGGCGCTGCGATTGAGCTCCGTCATGGCGTCGTCGAAGATGACGACCCGGTAGCCCAGATCACGGAAACCGAGGGACACCAGCCGCTCGGCGTTGGTGAGGATCGTGGACTCGTTATATGCCAGGGCATAGGCATTGTATGTGTCCTGTCATGACCCAGTCACTTCGTGTGTTCACTTCAAGACAGCGAGTTCATCTTGGGATGGGATGGCACTGCTGCGGTGCGTTGGGTGCCGACTGGAGACTTACCCAGCCCATCTGAGGCGTTTGAGCAAGGCCGTTGTAGCTAAGGCTTGCTGCGCCGACGGTCTCCAGCAGCAGCGCCAGAAAAAGGCAGCTGCTTACAGCGGTGGATGAGCCGAACTTGGAAGCCATTGTGGTGCCAGACTGCGTGCAAGTCAAGGAAAGAGCGAACATGGTATGATGGAAGCAGTCGAAGTTAAGGAAGGAAGGACCGAGAGGCGTCCCTATATCGATTCATAGTATTCTGCGCACACACCCGTGGATATGTTACATTTGCCAGCTTGAGCAGGTTCCATTGAACGTGGGATCAACAAAGACTTTCCCCGCATTCTCTGTCCAGGGGGCTTGTAGTTGAGAGGCTAAAAGGGGCGATCTCCAGACTCATGACGCCACAGCACATCTCCAGCTGTGCCTTGCAGATCCATTTCCAGCAAGTAAGCGGAGGTGTGTAGACTCGCTCGCTCGGTCTTGGTGCGGATCGTGTTGTGGACTCGGCACAATATATGCCGGTCACAATGTCGACGACGCCTCGTTGTAGAAAAGACATCATCCACATCGCGCGCCTCAAGTCGGTCTCTTGAATCCCATCATGGCCAAATTAATATCAGGGGGTGGCGGCCTTTGTCGAGGTTTCGACGGGTCCATTCCAAGAGCGTCACCGTCAGCATCGAGGTCGCCCTCTTCGTAGATACTGGTGGGTTCATCGGTGCTGAAAAAACCATCCCATAGTCCCTTCTTGCACACAAGAGCTCCAACCAACACAAGTGGAAGCTGCCAGACGCTCGCCCAGAACAGCCCTCTGGCGCTTCCTCCGGCTCCTTGCTGTTTCCAGAAGCGAAACGCCTCTCGACTCATCCAGACGTTACATGCCGTGCTTATAACGAGGAAGCCTTTGTCCACGTATCCCGTGAAATAGAGAAGCCCGCATATAGGAAACATAGCCAAAGAGTACCGCAGCGCAACACGTCCGTTTCGAGCAGGATTCGTCCAGGCCAACATTTTGTGGCCAGCATTTCGATAGTCTTCTCGAATGGTATGCGATAAGGACATGAAGTGAGGAAACTGCCAGGCAAATAACAGAGCTGCCAAAGCCCACCCTCCTATCGAGTTCTCCGAAAAGAGTAGATCTTGCCATGAGTGGTGCTCCGAGGTCGCAGCCTCGCCCGCAGCAGCGCACCAGCCCATGAGAGGAGGAATTCCACCCACAATCGCACCTACCCAAGTATTCGCCGCGGAGATTCGCTTCATTGGAGTGTAGACCCCAGCGTAGAGGAAGATATTGAGGGCCGACAGGCCCGCCACCGTCGGGTTAGTCCCCAGGCCGAGAAGAAGCAGGCCAGAGGCACCGCAGACCAAGGCAAACACGGCGGCGGCCCGTGGAGAGACTAGCTTTCTCACAAGGGGCCGATTTCGAGTTCGAGACATGAGAGCGTCATATTTTGGCTCAAAGAGCATGTTGAGGGTGTTGGCGCAGGCGCACGACAAAAAGGTGCCTGAAGTGAGGAATAGTAGCGTCAGCGTTGATGTTGAAAGCGATGAAGTTGCCGATGAGGACGTGGAGGACAGGATTTCCGGGAGCGGATAGAGACTGTAAGCCGATGTGGTCGTGAGCAGGATCAGGAATGAGAGTCGCGGTTTGGTCAATGAGAGGAACGTGGCCAGCTTCCGCCGGAAGACGGCTGACTTTGGCATCGCGGTCGCAGCAGTCGTCAATTGAGATGAAGCATCCAAAGGGAGAGACTCCTCCGATGCGTCTTGGTTGCTCTTTCGTCTCTTCCGCCTTCTGTGTGGTAATATATCCGCCTCTGATTCACCACCCTCCACAGCTTTGCTGGCTTCCGGACCATTTTGAGGGCCCTGACTCGCTTGACTCAGAGGCTCCTCCTTGAAAGACAAAGCCTTTTCTAGTTCTCCTTGTGCTCGGGTCCGTGTGACTTCGCCAGGCACGTCATTTTCCCTTCGTCCTGCAGGCTCCGCGACCGTGCGGACCGCAGCCAGCATCCCACTCTTGATCCATCCTCTCTCAATGGACGTGTTGGCAGAGAAATAGTCGCCCACAAAGCTCTGCGAATGAGGGATCGTGCTTCTAGAGGGCCTTTCGAGTGGAAGTATGCCACTGTGGAGCTTCCTGTTTGCTTGCAGGACAGATCTCAAAGTGCTGTGCGGCCGCGACGACTGGCGAAGACATCGTGTGATACAGGTCGAACAAACGCGATAGCCAGATCCGGAGAATCGGCCTGCTGCCGGAGCAGCAGCCATAACGGCGGTGATCTAAGCTGGCAGAAATCGTGGAGGGGTCATTGAAGTAAAGGGTGGTGTGAAGAGTGAAGATCAAATGAAATCCAACTTGGGCTGGACTTTTGGAGGAGCTTGGAGTGCGGAGTTTGAATCTGTCCCTCCTCCATCAACTGGCCACTTGAATCAACAACATTACTACGACGTTCGAACTCGACTCGACATTATGGCTGAACTCACGACAGACCAGGTCAGATCTTTGGATCAAACACGTCAAAGACTTCTAGCTCTCCACAAGTCATTGGTTGCTTTGGGATCAGAGCTTGTGACCCAAAACCAACTCCCTTCCTGGTACATACGCCTCTTTGACACAACGCAGCCCATATAGCTAACTACGCCGGACAGGCCAGCCCTTCAACTGCATGCAAACCTCGTCTCCAACAATCTACAAACCATTGTTTCTCAGCTAGCAGAGCACCGAGACACATATCAATCCACCGTTGCGTTTCCCACCCCCAAATTTCCGGGTACCCAACGAGCCTTCATTCTCGAGACTCTCCTTCGAACAAAGCTAGAACCCAACGTGGAAGATTGGGTCGAGGAAGGCGAGAACATCAGTGCACAACAGCGCAAAGCCACGTTTCTAGGGCTGTCGGACGACGACCGTAACGCTCTTTGGCAATGGGCTCCGGGGGCAGCAAATGGTGCAGCTCGGAAGCAGAAATGGGGTGCAGATTTCACTCTAGAGGAAAAACAGAAAGGCGTAGAGAACGTGGCCACGGGACTTCGCAGGCAACTGATCGAACCTCCCGATGATGAGGGCGATGAAGGACCTGAAGAGGAGGAAGAGGAGTATGAGGTCAGCGACGAGGAGGATGAAGATGAGGAGGCAGACAAAATGGACATTGAGAAACAACCACCAAAGTCCGAGGCCAGCCCAGCTTCTACAGACACCAGATCCGCTTTGCCGACCGCAGGCCAGATGAACCTGGAAACGCTCCACAAATTCATGACCACTGGACGGTGACCGCTGCTCTGACAGTATTAAAGGTACACCCAGAATCAAGACACGATGCTTGTCCAACTGGAGAACCCGACCTTGCGTCCCACCCCAGGCTCAGTCGCTCCCTGCCCTTGCGCGCCTATGGTCGAATCGTGCAACCAGAGGAAATTCACCCACTCGCTGTCATCCATGCCGAGAATCATATCTCTATGCACTCTCCATTCCACGGTCACATTGACACTCGACAAGGACGATCTGAGCGCCTGCTCAAAGCCGTTTCTCTCAATCTCAGTGATCTGCGTTGCAACAGACACACTGGACTCGATGACAATGGTTAATTTCCGAAGGGATTGGAGGAAAGCCAGGCCCTCAGTGACCCACGTTGCCGCACAGGCGAACGCAGTTGCAGGACAATCTTGAGAAAAGGGAGCGACGCTCAGTATGTGCAGCAACCCCACCATCGAGTCCGCCTGCGCCAACAGCAGATCTCGTGTGGTGATATGGACTGTCAGTTCTGTCAAGCGGCTATCGCTGGTCGCGTTGTCCAAGTCCTTTCCAAGTGTTTGGCCGACTTTCCCTTCCTCACCCCCGCCGATTTCAATATCTGCACCACCGCCGCTCTGCTCCAAGCCGCAGTCAACCCCTGTCTCCGTGGCGCCGGCTATTGACCTGAGAATCGACCTCAAGGACCATGCTTCCGTCACACTCGCAAGCAGGTGCAGCTCCAGCTCTCGGATTGCTCGTCGTTGAAATGGCTTCAGTGCGTCCAAGAAACGCTTTGTTGCCGAGGTGTTCGATCCCATGGTTGCTGGACATTTGACGCAGTTGACTTGGAGAGGCATCAGACGTGTCTCCCAGTAAAGTTGGCGGCAGAGAAGAAGCGGCTGCATAATGTTATTGTTTGCGGCGTGGGTGCTCGACTTGCCACTTGAGACCTTGTATTGGTCTCCCACCATGCCGAGAAGCCTTGAGGGAGAGCACGCTTGTTGGGGTGGGAAGTTCTCAGACGAGTCCATGAACACATACTGGAACACCTTCTGCCTGAGCTCAGACGGGAGACTGAGGAGCGGTGACAACAACAACGCTCCGGCTGCCGTCCAAGCTGTGTTGTCATCCTTCATCTGACGTTGCTGTTCACGATGAAATTGCTCATTCTTTCCACTAGCTGGCGGTTGGTCTTGAACATGCGCAAGCATCGACTCGTCTGAATCATGAACCATCTTGCTGAGCTGGAGGCTTTCGGCCAACGTGAACCTTTGTGACTCTTCGTGGGTTGGAGTCACGGGAGACAAGAGGACTAGGATGGGAGCTGAAGACAGGACGCTCAGCAAGATAGAGGACGACTATCTGGCACCAAAGGCGAAAACCAAGCAATCAATTCGCCAGATACTATAGAAGAGTGAGTGAGAATGGCAGGACTCGGCACACCGCATCCTTTTACTTTCCAAGATGGCAGTACAATGCGAGGTTGATTTCAGGCAGAGCATCGGTTGCTATGTGGGTGGGTCGCAACACTGACCGGCTTGTACACCATATTCACCTCGGCTGCATTGCGGGTTCCTCCACAATTGTATGGGATGTTCTCAGCGCTGTATCTCTGGAACAGGGACTGTATATTGCAGCAGCGGAGGACGGCGAACTGGAGCACTTAGTCATGGCAAGCGAGATCCTGGGCAGTCGACAGCTTGACTGATCCTGACGAAGACGGAGAAAGGGTGGAGGCGTATAGCTTCTACAGGCAGGTGGAGAGAGCGTGAGATTTGCCTGGGAACGAGGCTGTGTGGATGAGGCACATGGAGGTGACTACATCGTATCCTCTGGCTATATTGAGTATAACATTTGTATTCTACTACATCCGTTCGGTACCTACGAACCGATTCGCCAGACGGTGGAAAGGTCGCCGCCGCCCCTTGGACGTAATTAGACTCGACCAGGTGCGAGCAGCACTTGCCTTACATCAGCTTACTGGTTACGGTCACAGTTTGACTGCGACACACACCGTTATATGACATCGGGAAGATGAGGCTTTTACACGGGACCAGACTATAATCCAGCCAACTTGTTACGTAATTGCGCAAATACCAAATAGATGTCCCTCTTGTACGAGTACTATTACATCTTGAATCCCGCGGATTGGCGACTTTAGAAGCGACATGCGAGGCGCCCGTTGCCTCCCTCGCTCTTCTCCTTCCCTCACCGCCCACAGAGTGCGGAGTGCACGTGGTATTCGCACAGATACTAGGAGAGGAGCAGGGACATCGGTCGCTCTTTCTCTAGCTTCACTCTCGCAGCTTGGGACCAGATGCGGAAACCCGCCTCCATGCTCCGTCCTTGCGCGACCACCCCACAGCGCTTTCCATGCCCGCTCTGCTATCTTCCAGAGGTGGCATCTGGGAAATCGAGATGAAAAGAAACACAACGAGATACGATATTCTGGGGGGTAGTGATATCCCCTCCTTCTTTTTTTGGATCTATTACACACAGTGCCTACAGGTGAGGAGTCGATGCCTCCGTCTTCCCCCACACACACCGACATCACAGCATAGCCTTGGGCATCTGCTTGATGGCCTGCCTCACGCCGAGATCGGCCAGGACCTCCTCGGCCCCGCCCAGGATGGCGTCGAACTTGTATGTGCGGTGGAACTGCTCGACGAAGCGGCCCATGCCCGTCTGCGTGATGCCCCGGCCGCCAAAGATGTTGACGGCGTCGTCGGCGACGTCGTGCGCGCACCGGGTCGCGTACGACTTCAGCAGCCCGATCGGCCCGCCCAGCAGCTTCGACTGCTGCGCATAGTCCATCTGGTTCATCTGGTAGGTGATGCTCTCGAGCCAGGACTGGCACGCCTCGGTGAGCGAGATCATCTTGGCGAGCTTCTGCCGGATCACGGGCTGCGACACCAGCGGCTTTCCAAACACGATTCGCTGGTTCGTCCACTTGAGACACTCTTCCACGATCGTGCGCATCCAGCGGATCACCGAGCACGCCATCGCCCAGCGCTCGTGGTTGAAGTTGCTCATGATGACGATGAAGCCATTGTCCTCCTTGCCCAAGAGATGATTCACCGGCACCTTGACATTGTCGAATTGGATGAATGTAGTTGCAGCCGCTGTGGAATATGACGTCTTGATGCGTTTTGTTTCCACATTGTCGTCCCGCGGTATCAGGATGACGCTGAATCCCTTCTCGGTTTTACATCCCGTGACGAAGTAGTCTGCGAACATGCCGTTGGTGATCCATTTCTGCGATCATGTCAGTCAACAGGACCTATCTCGGAAGTTATCTACATGGTATTACCTTCGTCCCGTTGATTCTGCCACAGAAACTGTCAGTATGGCCGTTGCGCAACAAGCCCGAGCAGAACACTCACATGTAATATTTGCCGTCCTCAGTCTTGGTAGCAGTTGTCCTGATCCCCGCGACATCGCTTCCCGCAAACGCCTCGGTGATGGCAAGACACATGAACTTCTTCCCGCTCAAACACTCCTCGGTGACTTTATCCTTCAATGCGGAATCATTCGCCCATTGCCTCACGGCAGTCAATGAGATCATCATGCCCGCCATGTTACCATCCTGAAACCCTCTGGCCATGCCGCGAGAGAGCTCCTGTGCGACAATCAGGTCATGGAAATAGTCAAACTCTTCGCCCTTCACGTCACCGAGCAGTTTGCGGCCGTAAAGATGCTTGCCGGGCCCAAGGCGCATCGCGAGGAGGCCGTTCGAGGCCATCTTGTCGACGAGTTCTTGGGAGATGTAGGTGCCGTCGAGTTCCTTTTCTTGGGCTTCGGGGTAGATGTCTCGGTCCACGAACTCCCGCAGGGCCTTTTGCAGGGCGCGATGAGAACTGTTGTAGTAGGGGGACTTGAATTGGGGAGTCAGCCACACCGGCTCCGCATAAGGCACTTTCGACAGGTCGCCCGGCTTGGGATCGATGACTTCGGGCTTCTCGCCTTCGACCGTGCCGATGCAGAGATTGGCGTATTTCTGGAGCACCTCGTGGCGGTGGAGATTGTAGAAGGCAGTTGTGGCGTCCTGGCCGGCGACCTGTTGAAGAACGACATTGCCACCGGGGTGGGCGTCTGTTGCAGGCGGTCGTCGTCAGCCCATACGTCCAAAGAGAGAACGTCGGGAAAGGACCCGCTACAAGGGGTTGAATGGTTCTTCCAGGGAGAGAAGCAGCCTACCGAGAAAATCCGAGAGGTCATAGACCTTGTGATCGATCTGAGAGTTCGTCATGTGAGCGCTCGAGGAACCTCGTTGACAGACATTCGGAAGTGCTCAAGAAAAATGTTCATGGCACAGGTGCTTTTGGGTTGAAGGTAACTTACGATACACCACACGTCGTCTTCAGTATTATGCTTTGCGACCTCTGCTCGGGTGTGCAATTTGCTAGGTATTGTCTGGGACGTCTTTTGAGCCATGGCTGTGGATGGTCTGTTTTGAGGAAGAGAGTCAGGAGGGCGGGCGACCAAGCGATGTATCTTGTAAGGCTATGATCAGGAAATCCCTCCACAGATCGAATGGGCTTCTTCGAGAGTGCAAGCGGTAGCAACTCTTGAAGTTGAATATATCATAGACTTTGGGTCTGGAACAATTTGTCGTGGTTCGACCTGGAACCGAGGTTCGAGATGGGCTTCGAGCAGCCAATCGCTGATCTCAGTGACCAACGAATTGCCTGGCTGCTCATTGGTCCACGATACCCGGCTGAACGAGGCTGAACGGGGCTGCACAAGGCTGAGATCAAGCCTCGAGCAAACTACGGACATCACTCGGCTTTCTTCGTGTCGGCAGCTTTAACAAGGACATTTCAGGTGACTAACGACTAAAGCTACTTGCAGCGAGTTAGCATCGGTTGCTCAAGCAACTGGTGTTGACGGCCAGTGCCCTCCATCGTTTTGGATCCGATTGACAAGGGGCAGACTTTGGTGGAGGCCAGACGACAAATCGTAGAAATGGAAAAGACCCAGGCCACAGCCGAGTTTAGCATTGTGTGATTTTGAACCTATCTCCAAACCAGCGGCTTCCCGCTCTAGCTCAGTGACTTGTTCAACCTCGCATTGACCACGTCAACCAGCTCCACCGTGGCTTGTATATGGGGCGTAATAGTGTTCCTAACAAGGGTCCTTTGCTCAAATGCATATGCCAACCCGATGAGCAACTCTTCACTGAAATGGGGTCCCATGAAACTGATTCCAAACGGGAGATTTGGTGCAGTGGCATTCAGGTTGCCAAATCCGTTTGGAGTAACTGGTGTACCAGGAGGGAAGGCTCCGAGAGGCACCGTTACGACAGGCGATCCGATCAGAGCAGGGAAGTTGGGCGAAAATTCCGTCGGCAACACCAGAGCATCTAAGGAGTAGTTGGCAAGCGCGCCTGTAATTCCCAGTGGACCGGCCAAATAGGTATTCATCGTATAATTCGACCAAAAGTCTGGCGAAGTGTTGTTGAAGCCAAGATCCAACGCGCCGTCCCAGACCAGCGTGTCGCGCTCGGGCCAGTCTTCCAGAGGGAATGAGTGAGTAAAGTTGCGGACGTCTGCCACGGAGTAGACATGGTTGGGATTGTGCGAGAGCTCCGAGAGGTAATTCGCAAGATTGCTGATGAAATCCGCTTCGAGGACGATGTTGGAGTAGTTGCCTTCATTGAGAGCATCGTAGCCAGTGAAGTTGGTATTGTCGATGATAGTCGCTCCTGCCGCGCGAAGGACGTCCAGAGCGGCGTCGAAGACGGGCACGATCGGCGCAGCTGTTGAGTCGCTAAAAATGGACATTAGCCCTGTACTGGTAGAGATCGATGACGACGGTTTTGTCCGGGTCACTTCTGCAAGGATACTTACAAGGATAGGTCGATGAGATTTCGTGGGACGCCGATCCTCTTTCCCTGCAGCGCCGAAAAGTTGCATGCCGCGACGTAGTCGGGAATGGTGTCGAAGGGAATTGCAGATGTGTAGTTATCATAAGGCGACTTCCCTGCTATTGCTGACAGGACGTATGCCGCGTCTTTAACCGTCCGAGCCATGGGCCCGATGGTATCTTGATGTTCAGAGATCTGAAGCAGACGCCGTCAGTGTCCCCTTCAGAAACGGTTCTTTGCGGGCACTCACAGGAACAACCAGGTAGCGGGACGTCAATCCGACAGTAGGCTTGATGCCAACCAGATTGTTGACATCCGAGGGACTCAGGATACTGCCGTCTGTCTCAGTGCCCAAGGCAGCCAAGGCCAGTCCCAAGGAAGACGAAACGCCACTGCCAGAACTGCTGCCACTAGGATCTTGACCAGGGTAATAAGCACCGATGGTCTGTCCTGCGATTGCCGACCAGCCGTTACTCGTGTTGAAGGAACGGTAGTTCGCCCATTGGCTCAAGTTGGTCTTCCCAAGAATCACAGCTCCCGCCTTCCTGAGATTGGCGGCGATTGTGCTGTCTCGAGGAACCTTTGCGCCGGCAAGCGCATAGGAGCCGGCCGTGTTGTCCATTGCATCAGCAGTAGCGATATTGTTTTTGATCAGAATCGGCATTCCGTGGAGTGGTCCGTGAATAATGCCTTTTGCGCGTTGCGAGTCACGTTCTGCTGCGATAGAAAGAGCGTCGGGGTTGAGCTGGGTCACCATATGCAGAGTTGCGTTGACTTCCATGATGCGCTCAATGTATGCCGTAACAAGATCGACGCTTGTGAACAGGCCCGATTCCAGCCCGCGGACGAGGTCTTCTGTAGTAGCCTCAATCAACGGCGGGAAAGCAGTGCCATTGATTGCCGTGCTTTGATTCCAACATGACTGAGCAGCAGCCAGACTAGTCAGGGGCTGCAAAACAGCCAGCACACCCAGAAGTCGGCGGACAGTTCCAAATGCCATCTTGGCGACAAATGCGCAATGAAGACAGCACGTCGGGCGGGGTCGACATGACGTTCTTTGGCTTCATTTAAGTCAAAGTCGGCTTACAGAGCCGGATGCTGGACAGGTCGTCACCCTAAGATAACTCGATAGAAGAGCATCCTGTACATTCGCGTCGATCGGTGTCCGCTTGGTCGATAAGCCCGGACTGTCGCGAAACGGTCGCAGTGTAATTGGCGGGTACCATGCTTTGACCTACAGCGGTCCAGTCGGGCTAGAGCCATTACCCCACAGAAATGCAGACGGCCGACTTATCGAGTTGCCGAATTAGGCAGCTCAATAGGCGCAGCATCTTTCAACAGGAATTCCCTGAAATGCACCAAGCCAAACAGGAAGGCCATTATGATTCGGAACTCAAGTCTGCGGCCCTGCTGCAGATGTTGTCGACCATGCAATCTCTCTTGCTTTGGTTGGCTCGAGGCGATTTCCGCGTCTGTTCAAGGCCGGATCGATACGCTTTTAGGTGTCTGCCTACACTTTTGCTGCTCGCCGCCTCGAGAGCATTTGTTTGGCTTCCCTCAAGAGGCCGACAATCAGCGGAACTCCGACGGGACCCAAAAGTGGAAGGAGGACGGCGATTTTGTGTTCGTCAGGAAAGTAGACCTGGCCGACCATGGATTTGTCGAAAAAGGCCTTTTCGCTGTCTTCGAAGGCCGTTTTAGCACGAGTGAGAGCCAAGTCAAATCTGCCGTCGAGCGAGAAGTCGCAACACGCTTTGAGATTGGCTATCGAGTCGTCGACCAATTCAGCGACGTGTCTCGGGATCGGAATATTGCTGAGTCGCTGAGCTAGTCGAGCTAGTGACCCCAGACTGGACGCAGCATGGAGGTACAGGGTAAGAGCTGACAGACGTTTGTAGGCGTCGAGTTGCAGCTGCAGCGGTCGGGACTGGGCTGAATCATCCGGATGCAAGACTCCTAGCAGTGACAGTAATTGCGAGGCAAACGTCTTGAACGGTAGGCGCAACAACTCGTGATTGAGATAAGTGGGAATCATGTTGACGTGGACAGGGTGCGGGAGCAGAGGTGGGTTGAGAATTTGTATCCCGCCCCATTGAGGAATCAGCCATGAATTTCCATCGACCCCTTCGATACTGAGAGGTATCTGATCCTTAGCTGGAACATAGAGGATGAAGTTGAGCGTAGGTCCATCTCCGATCGAGGGCGCCAAAGGCCACTCTGCGGAATTCACAAAGGCCGTCAGATCGTTTTGCTGGAGAAAAGAGCCGTTTTGTCCTTCTCGGTGAATGGGTTGTATGGTGGGAGGTAGGGTCGAATACAATTGCACCTGAGTCGTGATCTCGAAATCGGCAATGGACGAGAGTGCTTGTACGAGAGGCTCGATGTGATCCCGGAGTGCTCCGTCAATCTCCCAACTTGCTGGAGCGCCACTGGCGGTAAGGAGAGAGAAGGTGAGATGGAATTCAGGAGACGATTTGTATGCTCGGTTGATTTGCTTCTCGACTTTGGTAACAACATCGTAGGGTTGAGATTTCAGAAATGCCTGTGCGTTTTGACTGTTACTGGACAGAGAGACAGTCTGAAGCGCAGCCGCAATTTGTTCTTCTCTGAACAGTGCATGGAGGTTGTCTGCGAGGGTTTTGGCAACATTGACTCCAATACCTGGAGCTATACTCGCACGGGCAGTCGCGGTGACAGGGTCCAGAGTGAACGCGAAGCCATCCTGAGTAGGCTCAAGGAGAATTTTCAAGGCGGGAGCCCCGTGGCTAAGGGATGCAGGATCTTCACCGCAGCGTGTGCCCCTTGTCTCGCTCTTGCTGCCAGTTCCTGGCCCATCTGGGCCCACGTTCACCAGGTGAAGTCTTTGGTGGAGGGTTGGATACTCGTTCAGATCATCTAGGGCTCGTTGGGTATCCTGCACTAGTTTCTGGGCATCTGAACACGGGAGATTCGGGGCAGAGAGCCAGAGATGCAATGGAATCGCTGTGGGTGTATTCTAGAGACTGCTATCAGCATTGAGATGTCTGCAAGGCAGATGGATGGCTCACAAGTCCCTCTGCCCAGTCAAGCATGTCCTGCAGCGGCAGGCTCGCTCGGTAGATTGAGGTGGTTTGCCACCATACTGGAAGTCCCAGCAGTATGATCACAGCCCAGAAAGACAACACAATCTTGGTTCGCAGGCTCACAGCTTCGGGCTTTTCGAGGGGAGGTTGTTTCGACGAAGGCACGGCGTCGGAAGGAGCGGTAGAATCTTGCCCCATTGTGGCAGGTCCAGTTGCTCAAGGCGCAGATCAACTATAGGGTTCTGCTGGATGTTCCTCGCGACACGTCCATCACGACCGAGGAACAAGTGCTGGCATCGGGATAGGTTGTGGCTGTTGCGGGTTTGCGAGGACAATGGAAATCACTATTGCAACGTGTTTGTATGATTCAGACGCTAGCCTGGGGACGATTCACCTGACTCAGGAATTTGAGAAAGCCGATGCATGAACACAACTTTTTGTTTCTCGTCATCCATTCACTCATTTCAGGGCCAGCGCTCATTTAGACAGGATGCAATCGTTATAACACGGAATTCGGTCTCTTGATTCATAGTCTTGGAAACATTCGGGCTAGAATGGCCGCCCGCCACACGGCCACGGTTCTACTCAGCTCTCAAGCTCGGTTGAGGACAACTGCTTTGATATCGTCAAATACACAACCAATACAACAGACAAGAACTCTCTTCGATTCCCTTCTGTCGTCGACATTCGGGAACTGCGCGCTTCGTTCTATGAGCCATACCAAAGTTTTGCCGTACTCCGCTGCAACAGTCTTCAAAGCCGTCTCTGACGTGGCGGGCTACCCGACATTTCTACCCTTCACCATTTCATCCAACGTCACATCGAGAGATGCTGCAGGCTATCCGACACGAGCTAGCCTGAAGGTCGGGTACGCGACACTCGGCATTGAGGAAGACTGGGAAAGCATAGTCCGGTGCGACCCAGCTCGAGGAATCATCGAAGCAAGGAGCAGCGAGGAGCACAGTGACGGACTTTTCGAAATCTTGAGTACAAAGTGGCTCATTGCGCCTTCGAAGGCTGCCAACGACAGTACGGCCGTCAAGTTGAACGTCGACGTCAAGTTTCGGAATCCTCTCTACGATCAAATGTTTGCCCAGGTCGAGAGCAAGGTCGCAAGTACAATGGTGTCGGCTTTTGAAAAGCGGGTGGAAGAGCTTCATCAGAAGCAGGAAATGCGACCGCGGTGAGATGCGGAAGGCAGCAAGGAGCGGAGACATCAATTGCAACCGACGTGCACCTGATACCACAAATCCCTCAGAAGACAATCACTTCCTGGGTGGCAATCTGCCAATTCGCCGAGTCGGGGAAGTTCGCCGGCCTGGTTTGTCTCGTCCAGGAAACGACTGAGAGCACATCACCTGGTCCGCGCAGTGTCAAATGCTGAGGAATTCTTGGACTGCGGCGTCAAGAGACACTGGCAAAAAGTGACAGCACACATGGAGCGCCGCAGATCATTTGGAGGCGACGATGCCTCTTTCACCACTCACTCATGTTCGATCGGATACGTACATTATGCAGGCTGCGCAGCCAAGGTGTTTTTCCTTTGACAGCCTTGTAAGGGGCTTCGGAGCGGCGACATGGGCAGAGGATACATCCTCAGTGACGAACTCTCCCTGCCTGAAACTATTGTAGATAGTACCGGCGGCTGTATGTATTGAATGCATTTCTTCGACTGCGAACTGGCAGCATCACAGTATCGTCACAAGCCCATGACGCACAACCGAAGGGGACGAATCTCCTGGGCGGCTCGAGAAGGAGACGAAAGGGACTGTGGCATGGACCACGCTGCATGAAAGGCTTGTAGTACGCGGGATATCTCGCGGAGCAGAGAGCAACGAAACGGTCTCAGGAGCTTGCTGCATGATGATAACTAACCGGGGCTTCGCATCAGGGAGTCTGTTGGCATCACGGTAGTCCTCGGGAATAAGAAAAACCCCCTCCAAGAGAGGGCATGCAAAGTCGCCGTGCTGTGATACATGACGACAATCCGTCAAGTCACGACCAAAGCTCGACGGCGAGAGGCTGACTAGAGGTGTGACGAGGTGTGGGAACGGCGCGCAGGGCCCTGTACCTCGGGGGGGTGGATGGCCCAGTCCCAGTCCAGCTTCGTTAGTTCTGACTAGGCCGCAACGTCCTCCACCACTCAGACGCAGCCATGGCAGCTCGTCACATCCCGCCCATCCCAGGCTGCCAATCACTCGCCCTCAAGCCGACCTCCTCCTCTGCTGCTGACTGGAAGATCAGCTTCTTTAACCGCCGAGTGCTCTGCAAGCCACCGCAAGCATGGCAACGACCCTGGCTTGCTACTTGCGGCTTGCGGCTGCTGCTGCTGCTGCTACGGCACTCACAACACACCAGCGCACACACACCGAGAGGGGCAAAAGGGCCGCCTCCTCCCCCTTCAGCTTTCCCTTCTCTTTCCCTGGCGGGCCTTAAATTTGGGATAACATAGAAGCGCAGCGCAATCTCTGGGTTGCAATCCAACAGACTTCGCCCGTCTGTCGTTTTGCGCTGCCCTCTTGTTTCATATGTCGCTGCGCTCACCGTCAGTGTCATGGCCTACTGGCATGACCGCCCTGCGACCGGCGCGCCTCGCTCCATGCTGGCCATAGTTGGCGTGCTGCTGACCGTCCTCCTCCGCGTTACCTCTGCCCTACAGTCTGTCGCCGGATCGCCCTGCGATTCTGTCTGTGCCGGTGCAGGCTCCCTCGAACAAGACGTCCTCTGCCTCGATGCGGATTACCAGTCCCTGCCCTCGGGTCGAGCGTTCCAGAAATGCGTGGCTTGTCAGTTGAACAGCACGGCGGTAGATACGGCAAGCAATGAGACGGATGTAGAATGGGCATTGCGTATGACAAAATTCTTGTCTTCCCTGTCACTAAAAGTGCTAGAAGTGCTGAGACGTGCCTTTTGCAAAATCTCCCAGTGGCCCTTCGTTACACACTTGCGGGGTGCATGTTTGCCATCCCCGAAGACCATATTTCGATCAGCAGTCCATGTCAAGTCAGCTGTGCCCCTCTGAACGCCTCTATCGGATACCGCATCACGAACGACAGCTCGACGGCTCAACCGGGGAATGCGTTCTGTACGGCCGACCCGTTCGACGACTACACGATCAATAGGTGCGCAACGTGTTATAGCTTCATCCCGCAGCAGCTGTACCAGGCAAACTGTAAGATGCCGCGCTTTTCCTCGCTTCACACCCTTTTTTTTTACTTCTGCTCATCGTGTCAATTAGTCCTCCAAGCTCTGCACATAGCATGCCGCCAACCGCCAGAACCGGGTAAACCGTTCTTCCCAGACGCTCAGTCCATCTTCAACGAGACACTAGTCGCCGGGCCGGCGCCGCCATCAAGCAACACCGGCGGCAAAGGCGGACTTCACGGATGGAAACTGGCGCTCGCCATCGTGCTCCCGGTCGTCGGCGGCATCATTCTCATCTCGGGAACGTGCTGGGGCTGTTTCATTTTCACCCGCAAACGTCGCCAGCGGATGGCCCAGACGGGCCGCATGAGCCGCGTGCACGGCGCCCACGCTGACAGCATGTACTCTCCCATGTCCGCCAAAGCTGAGGCCTGGAAAGCCGAGAATCTGCCCTGGGGCGTGGCGGAGCCGCCGCGAGAAATGCACGCCATCAGCCCAACGCTGCTGCATGTGAAGCACCCGAGCCCCGGCGTCGCGCAGGGCCGGTGGAGTCATCAGACTGGGGGAACCGGAGGCTCGGAGCAGAACACACCGCTACGAAGCAGTTTTCAGCGCGACTCTGTCGGGCCCGGTCCGGAACAGGTTCGAGATCCGAATCTTCACGATCAATACTTTGGCGTTGGCGAGGATATGGACGACCTACCCGGACCCAGTGGTGGACATGAATATTATCCTGAACATCAGCATGACCTCCAGCTCCGCATGCCTGATGATGAGCGGGGCAACTTTATTTGATGGCAATGCAAAGGCAAATGCATCGCGCCTCTTGACAAAGCAGGGGAAGAGAAATGGGAAATCTACGATGATATGACCCCAAATGTGACGCCCCCAGTTGTTGAACGAAACCGTCCAAAGACCGGTCGGACAAGATAGAGTTATGGGAAAGACTGTCACGGGCTCTTCTTTTTTCTTTCAGTTTGGCCAAGTCTGCAGGCTTGCTGCAGTCGGCCATCATCGTTCACCCTTCGGGGGACGAGGTCTCCGTTTGACTGCAATGGAATGTATCATATATGGTCTATTCGAGACCCGGAAGAAACTTGCTCGTGATCCCTACCGAGGAAGAAGTTTCGAGCTGTAGATAACCCTGTCTGTCGGTTTCTTAAAGGCCTCATACAAGCAGGTACTCCGTTTTCGTGGGATGACCCCTTTGCGGGAAGAGAATGAGCTGTCAGACATGGGCCTTTGGCGTTGCCAACCGGATCGACGTTTGCACAGCCTCGTGGCTGGTGCGGATTTCGTTGCCGGAGATCAGGGACGGGACCGAACTTGTCTGGTATTTCGTTCCCAGACTGAAAACTTGCTGCTGTCCAATCTCTTGTTGTTTCTCTGAGCCAATGCAAATCACCTGAATCTGTGCATCTTAGGGACCTCCTCATTGCGCAGCGGCATTTGTAGCGCACGCACCTGCTTGGAGGCCAAAACCCAGTGTCAGCTGCCATGTACCTCTCAACCCCCTTTTGCCTGCAGCCTTGTCTCGTGTGGCTTGTCAGCCTTACCGGCTCTTGAACTGTCTTTCCCTGCACATTTCGTCAGGTGCTGCTGGAATGTTGTCCAGAGCTTTCGGGCCCATGTCTTGCGTTCGAGAATCAGTGAGTCCAGGATGGAGTAGAACTGCGAATCGGCATCAGCCATCGGGGCTTAGGTCGCGCTGTCTCGGGACATTTTACGTACTTCAAAAGCTCAACCGCCAAAGCATCACAGATTGGTTTGCATCATTTGACACTGTTTGGTAATTTTGTTGGCAGCAAATAGCCTTCTCTCAAGATTTGTTCTCTGCAATGTGTTTACCTTTCCAGCGGTGTGCGTGGCGGCGTTGTTCAGGCTTCGTACGCAGTACGTAACACTTGTGTACAAGAAGGGCTCGACGGTTGAGAGAAGTAGGAATGCAGCGCCCGCCGTCAACTGAGGAAAAAGGGTTAAAAGTATTCTTGGAACAAGTCAGCTTTTCACACAAATAAAAATTTCAGACAATCTTTGCGAATCAGAATACTTCATTGTTAACAGAAGAGATCATGGGCGCAGGTGGAGCCACATGCTTGGAATAGCAACAGTGTGGCAGACAGTAGACTTCTGCACGAAAGTCTTTCTTTCTTTTGGAGAGAAATCGATTGCATTGGAGAGTTTGTGGACAATTAAATACTGAGCAACTTTTCATCAGATGAAGACGGGTCCAAGCCGCGTGCGAGAGAAGCACTTTTGAGCATCTTGTTCGGCTTGACGGCAGGTTTGAGTCGTCGAGGCGCAACGCTGGGAAGGTGAGTCTTCTGGTATCATTAGTGCGCGAATTCTAAACAGGTGCGGTGTCTGTCTGGCTCGCGGGTCTCTTGGAGAGTGACAGGTTTCGTCAGGTGCACAGGAGGCTGTTCCCCCGTATTGTCAACACCGTGTTGTAGAAGCAGCATACGCAAATTGGGAAATGAGCAGGTGACTCAAGGCGTCGACAAGGCAGCCGTGGGGAACTGTGTGTCCTCGCCAGGTCCTGAGCATCCCCTGCGCAGAGCAATTGCTGAACTCTGGAGGGTTGTGATCTGCTTCCTGAGTGGACATCCTCCTCTTGCTGCGTACAGTGACGGGCTCTTTCACCAGAACCGAGTCGACCTCTCCGTATCAGGCCAAAAAGAGGTGATCGGCAAGACTTAGGACCATGAGTGCAGGATGGTGCACCAACAGCCACGGACAGCTGGTCGAGGATCGACAGTGTTCTCAGACAAGGTTTCAGATCATCGCGCCGGCCGTGGCAGACGCCTGGAAAGAACTTTGGGAAGAATTCTCAGTTCATGACGAGAAGAGAGCACGGTCAAGCGACCTGGGGGGTCAACACGCCAAAAGAATCACTTCGAGGATGGTGCTATCAAGATGGTGTCAGTCCAGGCGCCACGAAGCGGATAGCGTGCCTCATCTCGCCTCACTTTTTCTTGATCACAAATGTGACAAACACGGCTGGGTACGTTCGCAGCACAATTTGCCTTCAGGCGTCTCAAGAAACAGCCACAGGAGAGCACTTTGAATTAGGACAGAGCGATCGAGGTGTGAGGAGAGCAGTGAACGCTGGAGTCCGTGCTGGACTGGACAAGAGGCGGTCTAAGCAACAGCAAATGGTTTCGTTCGGCTCGGAACAAGTCAACGAGAGAATCACAATTGTCGTGCTCAGCGTCCGAGGGTTTGGGCCACTGGCAAGACTGGCCATTGGGAAGAAGGCACGTCCACTGGACTCAGCTGATAATCTGCAAATAACTGTTGGCTTTCCTGCTCGTCGGTGTGGGCTGCACCAATAGATGTCTCTTTTACTCCAGATCTAGTGAAATGTCAATGCTGTGACCATCGTTTTTCGCCAATGCTACCCTAGCAGATCGGTATCTGGGAGTCTGTCGAGGTCTAGAATCCACCGTGTTTGAAGTTGCGGCCCGTTATTTCACATACTGGGTCATTTCATGTTTCACCTAGCAAGTCTATGCTCGTCTTGGATTGACCACCGCTCTGAATTGGGCGGCTCGCTGTGTCGCTTCGGCAGAGAGGCCCGAACCCAAGAACCCAAAGGCCACTGACGATAACATACATTGAGGAACATCACCCGAAAAAGGGGTCGGCTGTGGATGAAACTCTATCTGATCTGTGGCAGGAAATCACGTATGAGATGCTGCTCTGCTAACACATTTCCCAGAGATTCAGGGCCAGGGCCTGTTGGCAGGCAGCAAATCCGCTCGCCGACTTGATCTACATATGGAGGTACCTTGCGAAACCCCAGACGTGCGGAACGTTCTCTGCATTGCGCCTCAACCCAGCATGCACCGTATTCGGCAGCAAGGCACTCGCTCTAGCCTTTCTCCATGAAGATCGTCCGGTTGCTGCCCAAAAGCATGTCTCGCAGGCAATTTCCCTGTCGCTTGAGTCTATGACGGAAGGTACATGGTGAGGAGCGGGGGCAGGCGGTGGCGATGTCAATGTCGATGCCCAACGTGTCCGGAAGATTCCAGAGTACTTGCCAAAGAGCTGTCCGGAGCACAGGAGCTGTCAATGCCCGGTATACACAAAACATAGCACTGCAAGGTCAAGGAATAGAGGTTTAGGCGCAATGGAGCGATTGATCCTGGGAGATGACGGAGCTTGAAGAGTCCATCTCGGGCAGAACAACGCTATTGACGGAGGCTTATAGAGATTTGCAAGCAGGAAAGAGCATTTGGGTCCACAGGCAATCAACCATCTTGAAGATTGGCCGATGCACATCCGAGTACCGTATACGTAGTTCTTGAGCCAGGGTTCAAGGTTGAGTACCTCGACGCCTTCTTCTCCATTGTCGTGCAGCCAGACCCAAAGAAGCAGGAATAACATGGATGCTCAGCTGGCCATCGTGCGCCCGTTCAGACTCGACCCAGAGAACAATGCAGCGACGGCTGATAGGTAGGATTTTCCACGTTGGATTTGTCGGCGCCCTGTTGGAACCGAATCTCCTCCGCGACATTCCCTCCTCGCATCATCATTTGCCTGCTCTTTGGACAGCAGTCACGCTGCGTTGCATGGCATCCTGCGCCCCCCCCTCGTGCCCAACATTAGGCCCTTGCTGGCTCGTGGCCCGTAGTTCGCTCTGAAGGCATTTGGGTCGCAAGATGGACCATGCAGCTTCGATAGCGGTCAACAAATGGCTGAAGTTGGTGGCTGCCCTCGAAGACGTGGCATCGCCGGACATCCGTGACGATGGCCATGGTGATCCAACCTTTCGAAGACTGCTGCCCGTGGAGAGCGCATGCCCGACTTCTGCCTCCTCCTCTTCCTCCTCCTCCTCTCGGAAATCCACACCTTCTCTCCGGCGCGTGGTCCCTTCCCGGCGAATAGTCTTCCTACACGGTGCCTTCTCGCCAACCTTCAAGTCTGAGGGAACGAGGAGGGCGCGTCTGTGTCGACCTGGTGATCCATTTTATTGACGCATCAACACCATGTTTTGGTCACACAACGTCAGAGAGGGACACCGTACTCCACTTTCTCGCGCTGGCCTTTCCTGCATCCGGTGTCCACACTGCGATCCAGTCGGCGCCAAATGGATGATTGGGGAAGCTGCTCCTCGAGGCTCGACTGTGAGAATCGGAAAGGCGCCTGGCGAAGAGAAGTGGCTCGGGGCATCGTGGGGAAAGCGTCTGTCATTTGCGTACTGTGACGAGCCGGTGGTCAGCAAATAGTTCCTTCAAGATGGTTCACAAAAGCAGTGAAAGCCCAAAGTCTGACATACCGGGAAAGACCCAGAGAATCCTTCATTTCGCCCCCCCGGGTGCAATCTGGATCGGGGGCCTGGCCGAAATTCACAATTGCATTGTTCTTGGCTGGAACTTTTGTACATTCCGATCCGCGACCCGTCAGTGAGTGCCGTCCTCAGTCCCGACAATCGCCGCGTTCATCTGTCAATCTGGGCGACAAGAGCGCATAGGCTGTAGTGATTTTGAAGGCAACTCCATTTTTGCCAGACTATTCGAGCACTTGTAGCCTGCGCTTGTCGGCTGTGTAATTTGCTGAAGCGGTGTGCAAAATGAAAGCTGCGTTTCGTCTCGGCAGGAGCGACATACAATTGGTCTTAGCTATAGCCTCAAGAAAATTCCCCTCCTCCCATTACTGGACTGGGTGCCACTCATGACATGGTGAGGAAAAGGCCGATAACACAAAGCCGATCATGAACCTGCACGATCTCGCTGATACTGAAGATGGGTATTTTGAGTGCGGAGAAAATTCAATGACCTCCGAGTAGAATAAATATCTGGCATGTGCATCATTGAAGGCGAACAGAGGCCTCCTCCTTCGCAAATGGGAAAGAACAAGCAAACAAGTCCGCGGGGACTCTTCACTGAAATCCCAACCCTCTGAGTCTGGCTCTTCTTTCGAGGATTACGCTCTCGGTTTGCCTATATAGAGCGTCGAGCTGTTCCATAGACAATGAATCCATCAAGATCTTCGCGACCTGGGTCGCCGCGCTGACTAGCTGCAGCATGTATCGGTCGTCCTTTGGCGTTCTGGGTTGCTGGTCTCTGTTGTTTTGCTTGACGGCAATCGAGTTCTCTAAGGTCGTGACGAACTGTTTGATCTGGTTGTCGTAGAGCACGCGGGCTGGGATCCTTCGCTTGGTGGCGAGTCTCTTCAACAAATACGCCCACTCCGTCCACTCGCGATCCCCTGGCGTGCGGACCCGCGGCTTATCCCTTTCCAGCGGGATCGGAAACTGATATTTGGCGACAAAGTGAAAGGCACATCGGGACAAAATGTCGTTCACCCGCGACGTGATTTCGTCCTGCTCCTCGACGTCGAGGTGGACTGGGAGAGACGGCAGTGCCTGCGACCTGGCGTGTTCCTGTTGCGGCACGGGCAGCGGAAGCAGCTGAGAGGGGCCGTCGAACTCGTCCTGGTTGAATGGTCGTCTCCGCGTGTGGTAGCGGGTGGCGGTCCTGCCCATCTCGGAAGCCCGCCGGTTCTGCGTTTCCAGGTCGTATTCTGCATAGCCTTGACTTGTGGGAGACCCTGTCTGAAGAACGAAACTGTCCTGGCTTTGTCTCCGCAGCGCGATATTCTGGTCGTCGGGATTCGACCTTGGAGGCAGACCGTGTTGCGGATACGAGCCGGGATCAGAGGTGAACGTAGACGACTGTGATACAAATGAGAGCGGCCGGAAAGGATCACCCACAGCGGTCGCCGGAGGCATACGGGCTGCGCTATGTATCTCCGGGGGGAGCCTCTGCCGCAGCCTCTCCGATCGCTCTGGAGATATACGACCGCCAGATTCGCCCGCAAACGGGTCGTAGGTGGACGACGGCCACTGTGCGAATCTGCCAGTGAATCGCATGTCAATAGAAGGAAGTGGGAGGTGTCGGGTGTGCACCTACCTCGGGAAAGAAAACGAAGAAGAGGTGTCGGCCAGCGATCTCGAGGTAGCCGTATCTTGCTGCTGCCTAGCAAACAGAAAGTCCTCCTTCTCCGACATGCCCGCGGTATTGTCTGTCAAATCAAGAGCAAACTGAACCCCCGGGGCGACTCCCGATGAGTAGGTAGACTGTAGATTGCTGATCGGATTGGTCAGGGCCAACATGATCAGAGCGGCCAGAATGTGGTGTGCAGAGCGGGAAAGAAAGACAAAAGAGAACAAATGGAGTCCGGAACCAAGGCGAGTGTATCGTGCCTCCCACTACGGCAGGAGGGTGTCGAATGATGTATGCCAGGGGGCTTCGTATAGGGCACTGATCAGGTATTGGAGCATAATTTTCGATGCCGGTGGTGGTTTCGCAAAAAGGAAACCACGAAACGGAAACCCAACGACGAGGATATTGAACTTCGTCAATGACGGCACGTGGAGAGGGAGGCACAAGGCGAATCAGTTTTGGCCCTCTGAACCATGCCTCGAAGTTCTCTGATTCCGCAATCCCCGGGAGTCTCTACTTTCTTACGAAAAAGGCCCACTCTAACAGGGGGCTGAAACAAAAGTGCCTTGACCCTGAGCAGCGGGTTGTTCCCGACGGCCGTGGACGAGGCGTTGAGGCGCTCCCGTCCATTCGCACCAGTTTAGCAGATTAAACAAGGTCTGCCTTAGCAGTTCGATGGTGAGCGCCACTGATTCGTGCTCGCGAGCGAAGAAAAAAAGTTGGAACCCGCGGACCCTAGTGAATTGTTCTGGAAGCCCATTAATCTCTTCTTGGGAGCAACGGCGTCACCGGCCAGGAAATCCATCCCTAGCTTATTTTGGATGCGCGCAGGTATAAGGTTCATTGATGCCCGAGACGCGTTCAATGGGCAGTTTGCGGCTTCAGAGCCCGGGGGAGGTGCATCACTTGCCAGTCACGCGGGCAGTGGTGATCGATGCATGATCAATACACGCTGGGACGCTGTCGTGCAGGTGGTCGCCAGTGCTAAGTTCGTCCCAGGGCGATGCATTCGTCGAGTTTCGCACAGCCCTAACATGGAGAATAAGGGTTTGCAAGAACGCCTCGAGTGGCCGTTTCGAGTATAAGCGGTGGATCATCCCTTAGGATTCGCTCGGGTGGAGCAGAAATAACGGGTGATGAGCGTGAGGCGTTAGGCTAACGAGTCGCATGGGTAGTCCAACGGCACCAAATCCTTTTGAGAAGGTAGCCAGAGATCAACTTGTCGCAAGATCTGGTCGACCTGGGGTCTTTGCTTGCGTGGAGAATTACCGATTGCAGTCCATGCGGATCAGAGCATGGCAGGTTGAGAGAGGATGACAGCCACAGACCCGGGATCCCCAAGTCACAAAAAGGTTTGGCCATTACAACATATCTGCCCTTAGGGTCATGTAAGAAGCAAGAGTCAGGCTGCCGAGAGCCAGGGTCTTGTGGATGGTACTCGTACGAGTAGACGACAAGGTGCAAGACAAGCTTGGAGAAGACCCATTACATTATTGCTGCCCAAGCTCCGAGAAGCTTGCCCTGGTGCCGATCACGGAGATGATCTGCACTGGGCCTCGGTGAGGCGGCAGAATTTTCTCGAAGTAGGGCTGCGCAGTCTCGAGCGAACCAAACAAGACGGCGGATTCTATTGCGAGTGCCGGCCCCGGCTGGGAAAAGGCTGCCCTTGTCCCGGACCAGGGGGAGCAGGGAGGAAGGGGAAACAGATCAGGTTACTGAGGTGAGAACACTACCCCGTAGAGCCGTGACGGTCTCAGCAATAGTCGACGAGACGGAAGGTATTTTGGTATGTACCTGGGTGAGGGCAGTGCCAGTTTCGGTAGTCGAGGCAGACGACCCCATTGACAGAATTCCAGTTTCCCGAGGCTCCTACGGCGGAAAGGGATCCATCTCTTGGAGAAGCGCCAGGGGATGAAGCCGAATAACGAAGCTCAGCGCCAGATGTTTTGTGGGCCAAAGAACCGGTCCAGGATCATGGGTGCCGTGGAAGCGGGAAGGCAGTGGAGGCAGCGTGACGAACGACGCAGGGAACTCGCACTGGGCGGGCCAAGGTGTAGTGGAGTAGTTAGACTTGGAGCAACGGTTGGAGACAAACGGGTCAGGAAGACTTGATCAGGCAATCAAGACGGCGAGGAAGCCAGCGGAAAGTGGATAGAAGAGAATGGTTAGAAAGGGGGCAAGCTCGAGGTTTCCGGGGGGGGAGAGAGGGAAGGATATGATGAGGAGGAGAAGGAGGAGGAGGAGGAGAAGGGATGGAGCCTCGCTATGCTGCAAGGAAGCGCCAATCACAGTAGGGTGTAAGTGCCCCCTTGTCGGCAACATAATTGGCTGGGCGGACTGCCAAGCCATCGGCGACGTCACTGCCTGCAATGCCGAGTTGCACCGGTCACGCATCCAGCACCCAACATGAGACGACGAACTGGCAAGGCTCCCATACCAGCACCACCACAGACCACTGCAGACCACCGCAGTCCGCCGCAGTCCACCGCAGACCACCACTGTCCACCACACCACCACCACCACCAGCCACAGGCCTGTCGACCACGAAATCTCCCTGAACGAGGTCTCGCATCGCTACCAATTTCTCTGCCCGGCTGATGGCATCCAGACGGTGCCAGTGCTACGGGTGCTCGCTCCTTCCTGTCATGATGGGGAAACGACTACTGACTTAGTCTGCACCAACCCATTGTGCCTCCGTCTCATGCGCTTCCGACGGCCAGGTACCCGATATTCCCCCCCCCCCCCTTTGTGCATCATTTTGGCCCCCTCACTAATGCTTGCCAGTGCTGCATATTCCCAGGATTCCCAAGCAGGTACCCGGCGGCTTTCCAGGTCTAGATCCTAACCCGGGTAAGCACTGCTGGGTAAAGAACCAAGTTCGCAGGCGGCTCGAGTCTCAACGACACCCTTTTACCCTCTGCCGATACCATGTTCCTGGCCTTCAGCTCACTACGACCACACTATGGCGAACTCTGCCCAACGCCATCCAAAAATCCCGCACCCTCAAAGCACCGATCCCCGATTACATAGTGCTGACTTAATCTCATCATATGGCAAAGCCTTTGTCTACTGCAAGACCAGGTCCGGCACCTTTGGCAGAGTAGCATCAACCGAAGCATTCCACACTTACCCACGCGGTGGATTTCTCGTACGTACTGCGTATCATCATTCGGCACGGAAGGGGGCTACCGTCTGATTCAATGGCGGCCTCTCTTCAGTCGTCTAGCATAGTGCTGATCCGCATTGCCATCAGTTAGCACCTACAAGAAATCTACCGAAATCCGCGGCCAGCAGCCACAACAAAAGAAAGGGGGGGAGTTCCTCACCTCACAGCTTGTCCTGATTCCCGCTTCAAGGCCTACTCGAGGCTGATAGCCGAGAATCCTCCTGGCCTTATCACCGCTGGCATAACGCATCGCGCAGGCGTCCATTACGCTTCCACGCGAGAGGGTCGTTGGAGTGCCCGAGACTCGCGTAAAGACTTCCGCGACCAACCCTAGGACCCATCCCAGTCCTTCTGGAATGTGAATTTCCCAGGCAGGCGGGAAATGCCCAAACTCTTTCCAAACAGCAAGGCTGAATTCACGAAAAGAGATGGGTTCGTTGTTTTGGATGAAAAACGTCTCCCCTGCGGCGCTTTCCGCTCGGGTTTGGCCGTTGCACCCACGCTTTGATTCCGCTGATTGGAAATCCAACAGGTTTTCAACCGCCAGAACGTGCGCGTCAGCCACATTGCCGACGTAAGTCGTGTCCCAAAGATTCCTGCCATCCCCAATCACCCAGCGAGTCTCTCCCTTGGCAATGCAGGCGTGAATCGGTGGTACCAGCTGGTTGTCTCCCTCGCCAAACAGCACCGACGGTCTCAGAACGCATGTGGACATGGACTGGTCGTTGGCTGCAATCACTATCTGCTCGGCTTCGGCTTTACTCTCGCCATAGATGGACGATTTGGGCGAGACCGGCCATCTTTCGTCGATGTTGGCATAGGCCTGACTCATGTCGTCTATCACGGCGCAGCAACTACTCGTATACACAAATGCTTTGCATCTGCCTTTTCTGGCCGCCTCAACCATGTGCCGCGTCCCTTCCACGTTGACAGCCTTGACAAAGGCTTCTAGGCGTCGTGCATACCTGCCAGAACAAAGTGAATGAGCCATTGTGCATGATTGCGAAATTTCGAGACTGATAGAGGGACGACGCACACATCGCCCATCGGGGGAGAAAACGAGACTCGGCGCCTGGAGACGGAAGCTGCAGTCTTCGTACAGCACCGCTTGCACCGCCCGCGAGACGGACCTACCTCTCGCTCAACGATGGCACAATGCCTGCTGAGTGGACGATGGCATCTGCATTGATCATGGCAAGAGCGTTCATGACACTGGTCTGATCCGTGATGTCGGCCTGCACATAATCATATTTGCACCCCTTGAGTAAGTCCAGCTCATCATCTCGTGCGTCATGGTTTCTTCCCCGTGGATCTTCAGCCTTGTCGAGAATCCAGATGTGCCATTCAGGATGGAGTTCCTGCAAGGATCGGACAATTGCCGAACCTACAAATCCAAGACCGCCCGTCACCATGATTTTGATAGGGGTGGAGGAGTGTTGTGGTGTCTTTGGCACGGCGCCAACGGTGCCTGCGTTTCCTTCCGCAAGCTTCGCCATGTCGCTCAAGTGCCTCTCTTGCCTCTCCCAGCAAATTCGACGACTCTCAAAGGTGGGAAATCAGGCGTCTGGCGGTCCAAGAACGCCGTAAAGCTTGGGACAAGAAGCGCTTCACATCGCATCAAGACTCTCGGCTGTCGAGCAATGCATTAATCATCACCGACACTGAAGCAAGGCCGCAAGGCGAATGAGAGTGGAGAGAAGTCGCCCGTGCAATCACACCACACGGGAGCTCCTTTTTCTTGCTCCGCACCGTCCTGCCTTTGGTCTGACTTCCGCATCATCCGCCGGAAGGACCAAGCAAGAGCCCGTCTGACAGCAGCAATTTCCGGGCCGCTCCCCACAGCAAGGCTATATCCATCAAGCCCCTGGAGCTCCACCAACGGAACACGGACATGTTTCCCCATCGGTCCTCGTGCATGGATCACGGAGGTTCTTGAAAAAGAGCTATCTCGCTTACAACCTTCCAGTGCTTCTAAAGCTTCCATTTCCTACGCCACGGTCGCCAGCAACGCCATCACACCGGGGTCATGATCTCCCATGCGTTCAAGTTCCTCAAATGTTGATCTTCGGCTTCCATGTGGGTTCGACTACTTCCCACTTTCCCAGAGGTTCAAGTGGGTCATATGTCATAATCCCGTTTAGCAATGCAAGGACGACGCGAGGCGAAGCGAGGCGACAGCGTCCCAACGGAGCGGCACCCTTGCAACATCGCCGTCGTCGCTATTTATATCCGGGCCACCTTCCTCACGGTGACCTGAATCAAATTCAGGTGTGGTTTCTCTGCCAAACAGGTCAAGCGCGCGTCCAACAACATGCTTGTCAACTGTACGCGGGCATCGCACACCTTCGTTGAGTCATTTGCCTTGACCTCGCCTCGCCTCGCTTCTACTCCTTCCGTTTCCCCGGCTGGCGATGGTCAGGTACTCGTATGTATCTTTGTACTCGGTATACGTCCTGTATCACGGAGTTTTTTACCCTACGAAGTGCGGCCCCGAACAATCGAGATCAACATGGGAAACGAACCTGCCTATGAGAATTTGCGACCCTGCAACTTCGCTTCCGAAGCGATGCGAAATGTACCTCGTATGCAAATGTTGGTGGCGATTCTACCACTCTCGTGGCCGGTCACTCAAGGCAAGTCCGAGATCAGTGAGGAAGTCGTGCCCTCATTTCTGCTCAGACACAGCCCCCAAGAAAGTTCGACAACGCGCTTCCTGTGCGGGGGAAACAAGGACGACAACGAAAAGGAAACAGAACACAAGGAGAGAAAAAGGCTTGATCAAGGGGCTTTTCCCTTCCTGAATTCCCAGAGTGAGCCCTCGTTATCAAAACATCTGTCTGTGACTCGGCCCCGCCCTGCCCTGATTCCATCGCATTGCGTGGCAAAGCCAATCCGCCTGGTATTTCGGCGACTTTTCGCCTCTCTGGCAGAGTCCATGCAATCAGTCGCTGCGACGGGCTGCCCGTGCCCTCCAAGCAGATAGAGCAAATAGAGCAACGTAAAGTAAGACACCAAGGCAGCAAATTTGTTTTTGAGGTATTGATACAAGATCTCCGAAGCTTCTCCATCCCCCTCGTATATCACGATCATCTCCAGCTCGGTCGCCATGGCACACACACCGCAGCTGCCAAAGCAAAGGATCACTCCTCGTCGTCCTCGTCATCCACGTATCTGGGCCCCCCTGCCGCCGGCGTGGGCGCGTCAAACGCACCGCTGGCGTACGGCGTCGGTGCACTCGCAGCAGGAGTCGGCGCATCAAACACGGTCAGTCGATTGCTCTTCAGTGGCTCTCGATTTGCGCTCTTTGCGAAACTAGGCGGTGCCGGAGTCGGTGCGTCCTGCGCGGATGCGGAGGCGCCCGGCGTCGGGGCGCTGAGGTACGGCGTGTATGCCTCGTCGTCGTAGCGACCACTGGATGCGGACGGTGTGGGCGCTGACATCCCCGGTGTAGGTGCATCGTAGGGACGCGCGCCTGGCGTTGGAGCCGACGCTGCGGCACTGCCGGGCCCGCCCCAGGCTGGAGTCCGTGATGAGGCTGGGTTATATGCTGGAGTACGCGAGCCGGTCGCAAAGCCGTCGAAGCCCGAATTGCCAGAGGAGCTGAATCCGTGGTCGGCACCGTAGGGCGTCTTCGCGCTGGAGCTCCATGCTGGCGTGCGCGACCCGGTATTGGCGGAGTAGTTGCCGGCGCCGCCGTATGAAGTCATGCCACCGCCCCCGTAAGAGGTCTGGGAGCCCGAAGGTCCCTTCCACGACGGGGTGCGGCCGGAATCGAGACCACCAGCTCCAGGACCACTCCAGGCAGGCGTCCTTGACGAGGTTCCCCATGCTGGAGTCCGGCCACCGTCCATGACGCCCATGGGAGTTCTTCCTCCAAATCCTGCGTCGGGGACCCGAGAGCCAGGTACACCAAGTCCTGCTCTGATTGCTGATGGACCGCCACGCTGCTTGATCCAGTCTTCGAATCTTGTTCGGTTCTGCGTATTGGTGCTTTGAAACTGTTAGCATAGCTGCAATGAAAAAAGGGCCCAAGTTGAACTTACTCAATGATCGACAGGTCGAACTTGCTGACATTGATGACCTTGTTCTTGGTCTGAAGCTCAAGTCTTGCTTCGCCAGCCGTAGTGTCTTTGACAAGAGCACGGTGACCTTTGTATGTTCCCTTGTTGATATGCACGAGTTTCCCCTGAAGAGGGTCTCGTCCAGGTCGCTGCGGAGGGGGCATGGACATGTCTGGTCGCTTCATCTGGAGAGCGGGATTCATCTTGGTCAAATCTGTGGTTGGAGCCGTGATCCGTCCACCCTTTGCGGCCGTGGTGATAACATTGGTGCAGCGGTTGACCCAGATGCCTGCATTCTCGATACCAAGCTTGTTGTGGCAAAAGACGTATCCCCGGTGGATGTGAAGAATCGTCCCGGACTTTCCCTCCCCACCAGACTCGCGCACCACGTCGCCGATGCGGATCTCTGAACCGTTCTTGTCCGTGGCGACAGCGTTCTTCCGCGCTTCTATTTTCTGGATCTGAGAAGGTATCTTTGTCGTCACCGAACCATTTTGATCGAGAATCCGAACGGAATCCCGATCGGCTCTGATGACGCATCCGACTGTCGTAGGGTCAACCTGCACCAATTCTTGCACGTCGAACTTGCTGCTTCCTGCACCACCGCTGCCCGAGTCAGTGGCTTCTCTGAGATCTTTGCTGAAAACGGTGATTTCCTCGTTGCTGTTGTTGGTGAGGACCGTGACCTTGTCGTCCTTGATCCGCAACACCATCCCCACTTCATCGCGATACTTGCTGCCTCCAATGATCTTGACATTGTCGCCCTCCTTGAAGCGTTTCCGCAGACCCTTGACAGGCACCTCGACGAGCTGACCGGTCAGTTCGCCCTCGGACACCATGATGGAGACGATGTTGCCGTGGACGGCTTCCGTCTTGCCGACAATGCCCCTCTGTTCACCTTCATAGACTTCGACCTCGTCGCCAGGCATGTAATTGCCTTCGGCAGTCGTGTTCCGCAGACTGTGGGCCAGAGTTTCGAGATCGAGCAATTCCGAGCCGTCGGCGGCGGTTTTGGTGAGCTTGGTGATCTCCTCCAGTTTCGGGTTCACATTTTCGGTGATCAGATGCTGTAACTTGAAATCTTTGATCAAAAAGCCATTCTCATAGGTGTCGCCCTTGTAGGTGAAGCTCTTCCCCGTGAGAACCCTGTTCTGGCTCACGAATCTCTCGTGCCTCTTCTTCGCCTCAAGCTCGTTGAAAAGTCTCTGTGGAGGTCGGTTTTGAAAGGTGTTGATTGGTCCAAAAGTATTCGGTCGTTTGCGCTTCGCATCTGCAAGAGCCGGTCGACCTTGATCCTCATCCACGCCGTAGGAAAGCCTAGGTACCAGGCGGAGTGTGACTTCGAGCCCATTGGTTTCGACGTCCTCAATCATGGCCAAGTCGCCCATGTAGAGGCCTCGCTTAATACGCACATAGCCACCAACTTCAAGCTCCTTGTCCTTTCTGGTTCTCAACAAGTCGGGCATTTCCTTGACGGGGACGAGATTCATCTTCGACCGCGGATAGACGTCCGGGACATTGGTGAGGGCTTCTTCCACGTCGCTCTTCTTCAAGGCTTCGACAAAGATATACCCAGCCATGGGACCATCGCCTCTTTCGAAAACCGAGCAGATCCTCAGCTGGTTCCGGCCCTTGCTTTCAAAGTATTTCTTCATGATCCTGCTGACGATTTCCCTCTCCTTTCCAGCTTTGCATCTGACGCCCCAGATACTCGGATCGTTGACGTCGGGCATGAGCAGGTTCTGCGGCACGAAAGAGCCCTGGCTCAGGGCTGTGGTAGTTCTCCGGCCGTACCGCTCTTTGTATGCTGCCGCCTGCTTCTCCAAATCCATCGACGCTTCCATCTGTCGCTGGCGGTCCAGTTCTCTGTGTCTCGCATCATCGTGGTCTGCCTCAGGGGGAAGGTCGTCGTCGGGGTGGTTCTGGTCGATGAAGTCCGGCCCCAGATCGTCCTCCTCAGCTTCGAGTTCATCGTCGTCCTCGTCGACTTCGGCTTCTTCTTCGAAGAACTGATTCAGGCCTCGCCTCCGGCGCTTTCTGGGTCGGCTGGTGATGGCATCTTCATCCTCTTCGTCCTCTTCTTCATCTTCCTCGTCCTCATCCTCTCCGTTTAGGTCCTCCCCCTCGCCTTCATCATTTTCACCGTTGTCCCCTTGTTCTTTTTGGTCATCTTCTTCATCATCCTCATCTGGCGGCGGCCGCCTATCTTTCCGTACAGGAGAGGAAGACTTGGTGCCGTTCGTGGCGGGTGCGGGGCGTTCGTCGTGCTCGTCTTCATCTTCATTTTTAGGTACTTTCGCACTGCTCTCGCGCTTAAAGCCTTCATCCTCTTCATCCGACCCTCCCTCGAACCCGGGGTTGAAGTCATTGTCCGATTCTTCGTCGTCTCCACCATAGTCCTGGTTCAGCCACGATTGTCCAGAAGCCATCTTGGTAGGCAGGTTTTAGGGGTAACAGTTCAGGAGAGGCCGTTTCGTGGATGCGGGGGACTTGACGGCCGGCCGTGAGAGCGACCTATGAGAAAGATGACAGTGGTTTGGGTTGCGAAAGAGGCGAAGTGATGGTGACAATGAGCCCAAAAGAATCCCTCGTCAACAGCGCAGGCGGCTTGATGCTTGGCGGGAATTTGATATCACGTGACTCGGTTCCCAGGAAGGAAGCTACGTGAGAACATGGGGCAGCATGAGTTAGATATGAGGATGCACGCGAGTTAAGTTCTCATATGCGGCTGATCATAAAGGCCGAAAGGAAGCGAGAGAGGAAAGAAGATCAACGTGCCATACAAGTATTCCCCTGAGTTTCTTCGCTCTTGTATGGATGTCAACCACCCTCACAAGATCGGGATTTCAACGCACACGATCTTGATATCGTGTTCATGGACTTACAAGTGCTATGCCGGATATAATCTTGTCAACTTTTCAAATATAACCTTGTCCTTATGGCAAGCTTCTTCGTCCAAATTTCTTGGTCCCAGTGGTCAAATTCCCACCTCATCCTTTCCTCACTCGTTCTCGCCTCTTCACCTACAACTTCAGCCCCAGATTCACATGCACCGCCTTCGTCTGGCTGTATGCTGCTAGTCCAGCTTCGCCCAGCTCTCGTCCAATGCCGCTCTGCTTGACACCGCCAAACGGTACTCTAAAGTCCGAATCGTTCGACGAGTTGATCCAGACCATACCAGCCTCGATTCTGGCTGCCACACGGTGTGCACGCTCGATATTGCTCGTGAACAATGCGCTGCCCAGACCATAAGTCGTATCATTAGCCATGCGCACGGCCTCGTCCTCCGTCTTGAATGATGCAATCACCACGAAGGGGCCAAAGACTTCTTCACGGTAGATCTTCATGTCGTCCTTGACGCCTGTGAAGATGGTGGGTTCAATGAAGAAACCCTTTCCGTCACCGACGTTCTTGTGCGGCACACCGCCAGCTGCGAGGGTCGCGCCTTCCGACTTTCCACTCTCGATGTATCCGAGCACTTTCTCATATTGGGCCTTGGTAACTTGAGGACCTTGGAAAGTGTCGTCCGCAAATGGGTCGCCGACTTTGGACGTGGTCTTGACCACCTCCTTGAACTGCTCGACAAACTTGTCATAAATGCCTTCCTGCACAAGCACGCGCGAGGTGGCAGTACAAATCTGACCCATGTTTGACATGATTCCAATGTGGGCCCATTTGGCGGCCTGCTCGAGATCGGCGTCGTCGAAGACGAGAAGGGGCGACTTACCGCCCGTCTCCAAGGTGATGTTCTTCATGTTGACGCTGGCTGTCTTCATGATTTGTTTCCCCGTGACCGTGCTGCCGGTGAAGGCAATCTTGTCCACGTCCAGATGAGAGGCGAGAGCGTGGCCCGCTTCTCTACCAAAGCCATTTACGATGTTGATGACACCTGGAGGGAAAACACCCGGAACGAGACTTGCGAGGTACAGAATCGAAAGAGGAGTCTGCTCTGCGGGCTTCAGAACCACAGTGTTGCCGCAAGCGAGAGCCGGACCCAGTTTCCATGCTGCCATGGCCAGGGGGTAGTTCCAGGGAATGATCTGGCCGCAAACGCCAATGGGCTGCTTGAGAGTGTAGGCAAACTTCTGGGGGTTGGTGGGGATTGTCTCGCCGTGAATCTTGTCCGCCCAACCAGCATAGTATCGAATGGTGTTTACGACCTCGCCCAAATCCTCGTTCAACGCGACACTGTATGGTTTTCCGTTGTCCCATGTTTCCAGCGTGGCAAGTGTCTCCTTGTTCTCTTCGAGGACGTCGGCAAACTTGTACATCAGGGCGCCGCGGTCGGTAGCGGGCAGGTCGCGCCACGAAGGGTCATTGAAGGCTGCCCGGGCGGCTTTGACGGCCTTGTCAATGTCATCCGCAGACGCTGCCTCGACGGAACAAATTTCCTTCTCGTCCCTGGGCAGTGCAGAATGATCAGTACTCGTCAACCCCGAATGCCAATGCCCAGAACGGATTGGAGTGTCTACTCACGAAGGGTTGATGCTGGTGATCTTCTCGCCGGAACTCGACTTGACGAATTCGTTGTTGATGAAGAGACCCGTGGGCAAGGTGATTTTGCGCCCATTGGGAGCTGTCAGCTCGACCTTCAAATCTGCCATTTTGGACAATATCTGGCGGCCAGTGGAAAACAGTCGCACTTCAATATGCTTGTTCCGAGAACAGCTCCAGGACAGAGGACGGAGAGAAAAGGGCCTCGAAGTCAGAAGCAGGAGTTTCAACGAGGACTTGGACATGTAAAAAGGGCAAGTCGAGGGAGAAAAGAGATTTGTTATATCTAATCAAACAAGGACAGACCCGCGTCAACGCCCGTTACCAGCAGGACAGGCCAATCCAAGCACCTGTTCGCGAAAGCTCTGCGAGGTTGTGTCGTCCGTGGGAGCCCACCCAGGAGCTTTTTCGGGACTTGATTGCCTGTTTGGAGCTGTCCAACCCCACGGCGATCAGCGCGTGGTATTGTTGTAGTAACGAGAAAGCAACCAGCAAGTCGCTGAGCTCCGATAAGCAGGACGAAAAGAGGGGAAGGGCGCCCGCTGGCTGAGGGGCAGCTTCGATAAGGGCCTCCAGGGCTTCTCCGGCTGCGCCTGCCCTTCCTGGGCGTCGAGGCGTCTGTGCACCTGGGCGCCGTCTTCCTCCCACCTACCTGGCACATGCCTCCACCCGTGATCAGGAACTTCAGCCTCGTCCACCGATTCTTTTACCGAGGTCCCTTCGCCATCGTCCAGGATCAAGGGGCGAGAGATGGTGGAGGAGGCTGCAAGGGTTGTGGGAACACCCTCATGCACGCTGCACGAGCGGAAGGGAACCAGAGCATTGGGACTTAGTACGCAGCTCGGCAGCTCGTAAACTCAAGTCAAAACCCACGTGGACGGCTGGGCCCGAGACAAGAACATGGAAGTGCGACAGCTGGGCCCATTCTCATCGCTCGAAGCATCTCCCTGCGTTTTCGAAAGTCGACAAGTCTCCGCTGCGACAGTTCACCTTGTGGTTCCGAGAGGAAAGAAACAGATCGCTGGCGGAAGAAGCTTAAAAGAGATCGAGGTAGAACATTGCAGATACAATCGCACCGTACGGGGGGAAGAGCCTCTGGCCTGGAAATAGCCTTCAACTGCCTCTGAAGGTGCAAAAGACTTCAATCCTGGCCGGGGTCATCGACACCCAGCCAAGGAGCCTGATGCCTACACAAGCGCCCGAAGGCGGACGGCAACGAATGCAGCTTGCTCGTTTGGGAAATGTCCCTGCTTTCATGCGAGACACGCGGACTCGGTACGAGGCTCGAACCAGGGGACGCTTCCACACAGCACAAATCAACTGTGCCGCATCCATGGTCGAGACATTCCGTCATCTCAGCCCTAATGCTCTTCGTTTTCGGTGTCTTGCATCATCCCTCCATCATCTCCCAAAGGTTGTCAACACCTAGAAACCCTCACCGGCTTCCATCTGCTCAAATGCTGGGGCATGGGCGTCTCTGGTCAATGTGGCTCCATTCACAAATCGGTGCTTTCTTTTTGTCACTTGTCGCGACTGGTTATTGCCGAATATCCATATGTTTGCAGTGTCCTTCCGTCACACTTCTCCAGCGCCGTTGACAGGGACTGCGCCGTCGTTGTTCGGGGTATCGTTCTGGTCGGACACGTCGCCATCGATGGCGCCAGTAATTCCTAGACCGGTAGCTCCATCGGAAAGGCCATTGAGTCCGTCGCCGTCGCCGGTGCCCACAGTCTCCTCGCCTTCGCCGTCAACTTCCGATTCGTAACCGCCCATGACATCTCCATGTCCCAAGGAAACCGACTCCCCAGCCAGATCAAGGATAAATCTCCACTCCTCAGCCGAGACCGCCGAGACGCTGAGCCGACTCTGCTTGAATGTTTGCATGTTCTCCAAAGCTCCACCTGGCTTTGCGAACGATTTCAGCTCCTTGAGGGTGATGAGGTTCTCAAACTTCTTGACGAATTCGACGTGGACAAGTTCCCACTTGGGCTTTGCGCGGTCGGACTTTGGGTCAAAGTACGGGTGACCTGGGTCAAATGCTGATTCATCGATGGTGTGTTCGCCGACGATCCGCATGACACCTGCAATGCCGGGAATGGCGCAGTTGGAATGATAGAAGAATGCTAGGTCGCCCTTACGCATCGCTCGCATATTGTTGCGGGCCACCGGGTTGCGTACACCTGTGCATGTGTTAGAAGAACGCCGTCTCAGCAGAAGATGGCAATACTCACCATCCCACCCCTCAGGTTCCGTCTTCGCCGCCAAATCGTCGATTGAGAATTTGACGTCGTGACCCTTTTCGATTCGAGACTCTGGTTCAGCCTTCATCAGCCAGTATTGTATGTCATGGTCAAGCGTAGCCGTCTCGCCAGACTTGTTCCCATCGCCGTTAATCGCTCCAGGTGCGTGTCCGTGTGGAGAAGGGCCATCTTCAGACTCCGACTCTGACGATGCGTTTTTCGTCTTGGGTGCGACTTTCGGCTTCCTGCCACGCTTTGCGGTTGTTGTCGGAGCAGGCGCTTTCGCAGGAGACTTTCGGGTCGCTGCACGAGCTGTCCGCGAGGACGTGACGGGCTTGGACGCATTCGAGGCTGTCAATCAGGTCAACAAGGCACACTTGGGCATCCGAGGCGACGGCGTCACCACCACAGGGAGCTTCGACTAACTTGTAGTTTTCTTCACACTTGATTTCACCGGCTTCGGCTTCACATCTCGCTTGGGCGCGGGGGACGCAGCAGCCTTGGGTGGTCTTCCACGCTTCTTCACGGGTTCACCTTTTGCACTACTGCCAGCGGGAGCCGTATTCTGAGCGCCAGATGAGCGGCGTCTCGTGAAATTGTACTTGGGCTCACTGACAGTGGTCCTCTTGGGCCGTCCTGCGGACGATACCGCGGGTTGGTCGGGGATGGCAGAGGTGCCGCCGATGCGGACTTTCTTGGCCGGGGTGCTGGAGTTCGACGAGGCTTTGCGTTTCTTCGCCGGCATGATGTCAGATTTCACCCGGAGAGGCAAAGGGAACGTTTCAGGGCAGAGAAAGAGAGGTTGCGTGTGCGCTGTCTCGATATCTAGCCCGTTGGGCAGACACAATAACAAGGGAAGAAACGTGTTCAGCAGGCGAACTCTTCTCGACCGAAATCGAGTAAACAAAGATCGAATTGATGGACGGAAGAAAAGCTGTGGGAGACGCGTCGGGTGCATAGGACCGGCGCGCCAAGCCTAGCTTCATGCGACCACTCTACCCCAATCAGGCTGCTTGCCATTGTCAGGGATCAATGAGCGCGAACTGAGGCAACACTGAGAGCCTTCCCACAATAATTGAAGCCTGTCTTGCCCGTGGCGTGCGCGCGATAGTCAAACTCACCAAGATAGCTACAACGTTTTCTCTACTCTTCATCGCCTCTCGAACCTCTTCAACGTGACGAAACCCGCCTGAAGTTGAATCCAGGTCACCCCAAATGGAGCACGAAACTCCAAACAAACTGTCATGATGTCAGAGTGACCGTTTGCAAGCTTGCATCTGTCTTGTTGAGACAAATCTCGGCCTGCGCTCTCAATACTGACATCGCCCGGCAGCGACTATGACATCCATGCTTAGGCACACCCCTTTGCGAAATGGACGAGTCGGACCTCCAGTCCAGCGGACTTCGGAGCTACTTTCATCGTACGAATAGCACCGGCTCCTTGCACTCCGTTCGAGACACCAAGCTGATGTCAAGATGCAGCGGCACAATTCTGATGACGAAAAGGGGCCTGCTATGGTAACATTCGCTCTAACTTACTGGCCCAATAGTTATCGTCATTCATAAGAGCGTTTTAGCATGCGCTGAGATGGAGTAGTACGCCAGCTACATTCTAAGATGGGGTCTATCCCATGTCAGACTGACTGTGCCACTTAGTCGAAAGTTCTGAAGAAGGCTGGACACCTCACTGTCAGAAGTCGGACATTTCTGGCGCCCAATAAAAAGCGCCCTCTGGAGAGAACGTTGTCAACCTGCAAGCGAGCTTGTCATTCGTTCGATGACACATAGTTTGGGAGGTTTGGACGTCTAGGAGCATGCCTCCAAGTCGAGCGTGCTGTGGAAAAGCTGCGCAGGATGCAGGAAAGAGGTGCTTGCTGGATGGGCGACCCGGGCAACTCCACGGACCGATAGCTCTTCTCAACAGTAGCGGAGTGCCTAATGCACGGCGAGTGTGAAGGTGTGACCTGGAGAATATGTATTTGGGACAAGAGAAGCAGCCAAGAGGCCGAGACAGGTCACAGGAACCTGGCAGATCCCCTGTCCCGTCCTCTGGTTTAGCTGCAAAAAGAATTGTCCGAAGATGTGGATGGTGACGGCTTAACCTCTTTGCGTACGCAGCCCGTCCTGCAAGCCACGTGTTGATGCGGGAATCGACGGCCTGCCCTTGCAGATGATCTGTGTCGTGGCTTCGTTCTTTGCCCAACCCCCCTGGAGCTCCCCTTCCCCTAGGATCAAAACAAGAGCTGACAAGTGACCTTAGTATTCTCCTGCCCAGTTGAGGAACCGTGTTGGCTCGAAGCGAGGTTAGAGCGGGTTTCAGAAGCACGCAATCAGCAAACTAACAATCGCGCTACCTGGTGAACTGCGCGACGAGCGGCGAACTTGTCGAGAGGGAGGAGGTGCTTGGAGAAAAGCTCCTGCAGAGCCAACAGCCACCCGGCGGGAGTCACCTGCAGCTCGAGTGCTGTGCATCACGCAAATCACCACCTCCTGATGCCTCCTGAGGGCAATCCTGCTCTTTCGCATGACCGGGGACAACCCCTGCAACCGTTGAAGGTGGACGGGCGAAGTCCTCGGCGATCAATGTGGGGGAGACAAGCACCATGGCTCCCTCCGCTCTGAAAACGTCCAGGGACAAAAATTCCATACCTCTGGAAGGAACTCCGTTCTGTCTGCTCGGCTTTGGGATAGCGAGGGGCCAAGTGACATCAACACACCCATCACCATCGCTTGCAGGTCAGCCATGGCCAGCTGGCAGCAGGTTGGTGACAGGGATGGAGCAGCAAGAGGTGTCCACCCAGTGGGAAGGATCCTTTGCGATGGAGAAGTTCCATCCCGCCCACGTGTGAACAACTCGGGGAACCGCCTTTGGCCCCCTGATCCCTGCTGGCGCCAATGCAATGCAGGATGCGGGATGCAATGCACTGCGCTGCAATGCAAGCTCCAAGTAGCGTCCCTTATTTGCATCGTTTGGGCCGCATTGCAGTCAGGACGTTGGCGTGGATCTGTCGTCTTATCTGCTTTGTACATGCTCCGCTGTCCCTAGTTTCCAACTTTCTTCAGGGCAATTGTCCCGGTGCTATTTGTCGCCGGAGATCTTCTCTAGCCACCTTCTATCCTTGACAGCATGTTTGACACCTCCGCCAGCCAGTCGACGCATCGTGTGTCCCCATGGATGGCAATTCGGGAAATAGGCCTTGTCGCCCAACTTGTGAAGCAGCCAATTACGCCGGGCACTGTAGCCGAATGGCTCTCCAGCAAACTTGGGACGTTCCTGTTATGGCCATGTTGGCTGGATAATTTGCTCATCCATGCACGACGAGGACCACCTCGCCCAAGAGCTCTCCGCCAAAATCGCCATTTCTCCGACCATCTATGATTGATTCCTGAAAAGCAGTCTTGTGACGAGGCAAATTTCTGCGCGATGCAAGACTATTTGCTCGGGTATCCCGATCTTTCGTGCATTGATCTCCGACAGACGAGCTAGCCTCGTGGCCGTGGGGACCTGTGGCTCCAGCCAGCCCGTCGCTAGAAACGGTCAAAACCGCAAGAGAGGTGGATAGGAAGACTGCAGCTAATCTGGGACCTGGGCTTGTCTTGTTGTTAGAACGAGGATGGTGTCGGTCAGAGCTGATCGTCTTCGCCTGACGGCGGTTGTTATTGTTGTGCAATCGCCATGTCCGTGTAGAGTTTGCTCGAGGGATCGATTATCCTAGACACGGCTGGGGGGGTTGCAGGTGAGGCGGCCGGGCGCGACGGAAACCTGGCGACTCGACTGGTCAGCGGGTTTCGTTAGATCGAGTCCCTGTCAGCAAGAGACTCGATGGATCTCGTTGGACCTCTCACTGCGGCGTTTGATAGTGCTCCTGGCTTGCGAGATGCCCCATTGACCCCATCGCTGCTGAGTTCGAGGTGAAATGTTTCGCAGAGACGAGAGGCCAGCGCTCGGCCAAAGGCCCCCAGGCCCCACGCTAGAGCAGTGAGCATTTGCGAGAATCGTCAGCGTCCCAGCCAATTGACTTACAGAGGACAGCTGTTTTACTCTGGCCGTCCAATGCTGCATCAAAACGGCCCTTCTGATGTCGCGATTGGCCACATAAGCTCCTTCGCATTGCCAGTTCGCACCTGGAATTGATATCTAGTCCGTTGTTTAGCGTCAGCTTCGGGCTTTGCCAGGCATCAAACCTGCACCTTCAGCAACCTGTTCACCTCAGTCGAGAGCCAGTCCTGACCGCGCCATGCCGGCAATCTGTAACTCGGGTCCTCGATGACATTGCCTGAAGGTGTACCCTTGGTTTAGAGGGTTCCTGGTCGGCATTTACGTATTGCCGATTGAGAGCACGGTGAAGACTCTGATGGACATACAAGGTCGCTTGGTCTGCGGCAGGAGAAACTGACCACGAGCTGCGAAATGCGCTGTGGCCCTGTGAATACAATATCTAACAAAATTGGTGATGAAGCGTGGGGTCGTCTCTCGTGGATAAATATACAAAAGTACAGTCACCAACGATATGGTGGTTTCAAGTCTGCCAAATAGAGCCTTCTCTGTCTCTTCCGGTGATTTCTGGTTTCCCTCTCTGCAGTGTCTGGGACTGCTAGTCTGCCTCATCTCTGCCCAATTGTCCCCAACGCCACAGAGAAGTTATTATGCCGACAAAAGGATGTAGGTGGGGGTATCTCGCAGGTGCAACACCACGACCAAGAAGGAAAATGTAAAGCAATTAGGCAAGGAAACAATGTTAAGAGTGTTGTGGTCTTTCCAATTTGTGCAATAAGAAACGGGCAAGCCAGTAAGCCCTTGTGACGGCAAGCGCAAATCCCATTCTGATCTCGGTCATTCGTCATCATGTCCCACCACGGCGGTGAAGGGATGTTCGCGTCTGAGGTCGCCCTCATTGTCGTCTCTCTAGGAATAGTCATCTCGAAGGGAAAAAAATATGGGTTGATGTTTCGATTTGGGGTGAGGCCCTCCTCCTTCTTTCACCGGCCAGAATTCCAGCTCCTGTCAAACGGATCTCTGCGAAAAGGATCGTAGGACTGTGATCGGGTGACAGGCGGAGGTGGCGGCGGGCCCGGTGGCAATGTTCTGGACGTTGCGAACATGCTCGGTACCGGAGGGGGAGGAAGCGGCGGAGGAGGCTGCGACGGAAATCCTGTACCGTAGCCCGGGGGAGGTGGTGAATGCGTGTGTCGGCTGGTAAAACTCGGCTGGTAATCACCGGTTCGACGGCGTTGCGTTGAAGGACCAGGGTCGGTGCGTTCACGCGAGGACTCGTCGGACACGGTGGGAGTTTCCAGAAGACCACCGGGTGCGTGTGGTACTCCTACATTCGCAGTTGCCAGTCTCCGCTGCTGAGGCGATTCAGGTCGCGGTAACATCTGGGTCCCCGATACGTACCTCATGGCCAAATCACGAAAATAATTCCTCTCCGACAAATAGTGGTCGCGTTCTTCGATCAGATCCCGCAGCTCCTGCTGCAATCCCGCAATGGTTTGCGAAGCTTCCTTCTCCTTTTCCTTCCTGCGCGCACGGAAGCGTGCTGAGGCCCCGGCGTTGCGCTTCCTCTTTTCGTCAGCAACCTTCGACGCTTGCTGTAGGTCCAACTCAACGGGAATGTTCATTGGCCCCTGATCCGTGTCAAGAGTCATCTGATATGAAGCAGGACCTTGCTGATAGCCCTCGTGCGGTCCATGATGTCCCGGCGTTTCGTGAATGTACAAACCGCCACCACCAGCTGAAATCGTCCTGAATGGAGCGGGTGCCTGCGCAGGCGGCGGTTTAGGAATACCATACCGATACCCCGGCGAAGGATGGTCGCGATTGCCATATGGAGGCTGCACGGTCGAGGGTCGATCGGCCTGGGAGGTAATTGCCGGCTCCACCCCACGAGCAATAGGGCTTTCTTGGACGTGTGCTGAGCGAGGTTGTCCTGATTCGGGCGGTACCATCCCGCTCAAATGTGCACCCGTTGCAAGCGCCAGAGGAGGAAGAGGCGGGATCTCAGACGTCTGATATTGACCTGGTTCGGCCGTGTATAGGCGGCTGCCGGTGCCTGGCGGGGGTTGTAATGGCTGGATCGTGGAATGAAAGGCTGGGTTCCTTCTCGATCCCAAACTGGCTGCCCTCAACGCCGGCGACTTCGGGGTGAGAACACGTCTGCCCAAGCGCCCGGAACCCAGCTCAAATTCTCGAGGAGGAGATCTTGGATCTGTGCGTTTTCGACTGCGCGGAGACTCGGCCGGCGCCGGAATAAGACTATGGCTGAGGTTCATGGCGGGCCGAGCGGCGGGTTGGACATCAGGAGAGGCCGTATCTTGGGGTTCTACTGAGGGGTTCAGAATGCTGTGCACGCCAAAGGCTTTGGACGGGGTCTGGACACTGGATTCGGCCGAATGTCGACGTGAAGATATTCCCAGGCCCACGTCCGTCATAACTCGCCCGGAAGCGATGCCACCGTAGCCGCCATAGGGCTCCGTCCGAATAACACTCGCCGTGCTTGGTCTCGAGGACTCCGCGCTTCCGCCAGACGGTTGAGGTTGAGAGATGTGTCCTGCGGCTGTGGTGGGCGTGGTGATTGACGGATGGTCTGCCGGCGGAGGGGATGGTGACATGTACTTGTTATGAGCCTCCTCGTGCGGCTGGGTCCCTTGTCGCGACCATGGGTGTCCCTCCTGCGGCACTCCTCCGCCTTCCCTCCTCCACCTATCCTGAGGCCCTGTGGGAGATGTCGGACTCGTTTGGCAAGACTGATAGTTCCACGGTTGCTGAAAGTACCCGGAGTTCGGAGGGGACCTGGGATATTGTTGGAAAGGGGAGATGGTGACGCCGAGAGTCGCCAGATTGAAAGCCTTGTAGTTTCTTTTGAGTGCTGGGCAAGGTCAGGTCAGAGGAAGAACTAGCTGGTAAGCTTTCGCGCGAGGCCAGACTTACAAGAGTACTTCTAGAAAGTCACGGCACTCCGGGGAGGGTCAGAGCAAGGTTACAACACACGCAAGGGCCAGGAAGCCGGACAGAAGATTGCGCATCCCAAGATCACCAGCATTTGCGCAACCCACTCTCCCCCATGGACTTGCGAGGAGCGTCCGCTAATTCGTCTCTTGGTTCAATAGATGCGGCAAATGAGAGTCATCAAACTGCAACCCTGGCCCTGAGAGGTCCGTTCGCAAAAATGAGAGAGCACCAGCACCAGATTGAGGCCAGGCAGCCCCAGGAGCGTTAGACGGGCAAAGGGCAAAGGAGAACAAATAGTCTTGACAGGCTAGCCTGAGGTCAGCTCGTAATATTTCATCGTCGGAGTGGACAGAGTAAGCACAGAGGCACTTGGGAGAGAGTGGCCCGCCGCAATTCCTGGGACGGGGAAGCGGGAAGCATTATTTGTTGGTGTTGGAATAGCGAGATGCTTCCAGGCTTTCTAGCGTTGAGGCCCGTCTGCCTCGTCACGATCTGAGCGTCGCTCTCTCTCCCCCTTGGAGAGGCAGGGACGTTTGGGCCCAACGCCGACGAGGGGGACTTGGGTACCCATCGGTGAGCAGGGAGGAGGCAAGTGGGTCGGCGCCGTCCGGCGGGTTTGGAGCATGCGCGAAGCCGATGGGATGGAGCGAAGGCCACAGGTGATTGAGGATTTCAGAATTCAGAATTCAGATTCGACCGTGGCCTAGGGACGCCGGGATGCAAGGAAACTAGCTCATCGCTCGAGGATGCCTTGTCAAGCGCGTGATGGCCCCGGCAGGCGGGATGATGGCATCGCTGGGCAGCAACCTGTTGATAGCGCGCTCTCTGGGTGGACCACGCCGGTGATGTGGCGCTGCGGAACGTCTGGGGGTTGGTACAGGGTGTATAACTGTCAACTCTCCGTGGGGCTGGGCGGGCTGATTAGACTTCGCTCCCTCTGTCATGAACTAACGCTCTGCCTCCCCTGCCCTGCCCTGCCCTTGGCCACCCCCTGTCGACGCCTCGAAGGGGAACAGGTGCCAGGGGCAGAACCGGGGATCCACAACCTCTCACGAATCCTGCAGCCATCTCTGATGGGTAGAGCCCACGGAACGAAATCCCCATGACTTGGAAAGGGTGGGTGCCCTCGCATCCGGACTGGCCAACGGCTCGCCCAGCGCCCTTGGTTTTTCCCACTCGTGCTGGGAAGATGCGGGCAGTGGGGATTCGCGAGGAGCTCGTAGAATTGACAATGCGACCAGGGGTTGATCAGCAACTCCTAGTAGCTATGCAGCCATGTCAGGCATGGCGAAGAGCCACCAGGGAGGCGCATAGCCACTTCTCCTAGCCCGCCTCGTTCGCCTTGTCCCCGACGTCGGCTTGCATCCCCCGTTGCAGCTTGGTTTCCTCGACGGACCAGAAAGTTCGTAGCGTCAAACCCAGAAATTCGCGGCGAGGGGGACAGAAAATGCTAGGGCAAGGCGATTAGGGCCCTCTGCCGTCAATGGCTGTAATTGGGTCGCGGCTCTTCTGCCACTTCGCCTGGGATCAGGCCTCAAGAGCTCAATCCTGGCCCAATGCGAACGATCCTTCTGCTTTAGGACTGTAAGTGCCCCAACCTGTCGGTTGCTTTGGGTCGATTGAAACAGGAACCAGCACATCAGGGGAATGTGAATGCCAAAAGGTCACAGTCCGTGACAATTCCACTTTAATTCGATAACATCACGAGAGGGGGACCGATCAGCCTCGAAACAGTGATGCGTCCCACCTATACAAAGGCTTGCCATCCGGACTGCTTGCGATCTTGACAGGTGTCCAATGGCCAAGTGGCCGTTCCCACGCAGCTCGTCAAAGGAAATCAAAAACAATAAAGGGTTCCCAATGGTGGTGAGTTTCCGGAGCTCCCCAGGTAGGCCGTCTTTATTGGCAAGAAGACGGGTGACGTTACCGGCGATGGTTAGCATTTCCTTGTTGGCCAGCACAAACTTCCTCGTCAGTGGCGGAAGGGAATGAGAAGGTAGTCGCAATTCCACTACGGAGTCCTGGCTCCAAAAAGCCCTCAAGTTAGCCTGTCCCGGTAAATGGTCCGCTTAGGACGATCACGTCGATCACGGATTCCCAGGGTTGGGGGGAAATAGTGCCAGGGCCTCTAATGCCCCTTGATCTCGCTCGCATATCAAGGTACTTTGTGGAAAGAGGGTTCACAGGTTGGACCGTCGAAAGGAAGCCCGTTCACCGCTCCAGGATTTCAATTTGCGCACCAAACGGTCCTTTTGTGGATCGTTTGCCCACGGAGTTGCTCCTTGCTATCCCCCGTTTGGCGTATTTGACAGATTACCGAAATAGCGGCAGGAAGTACTGGTAAGCTCGGGTCTGGAATTATATCATCCGTCTCCTTGCGGGCAAGGGCAGTAAAGAAACGCGTCGAGTGGTAGACCAGGTTGGCATTACTTCTGGCGCCGGCGAGTGTGTTGCACCTCGTTTGCGTTCCCGCCGATGTAGTGCACAGTGTCTGCACAGTCCTGTGATTCTTTGCGTCGACAGAGACTGTGTCATAGTATCCTTTTCGGGACACGTACATAACGCAGTCGGATCCAACGGCCACTTTCTGCTCTTAAGGTTCAACCGGCTGCTAAAGAAAGACGAGCTATACACAAAGTTCGGAGGCCCTCCGTACTATTTGGGAGAGATCGTTGGATTCGATCCTGAAGCGTTGCTCCACAGGAAGTGAAGGACCTCGTGCAGATCGTTCCCGGAAATGCTCAGTTGGATGCCAGATCGCTTGTCGTGTCCCTTCATCAGCGAATCTATTGATGTTAGTCTCGATCACTAGCTACCTTCTGCGCTAGCTATCGTCGTCGACGGCTGCGAGACAGCTGTGTCAAAGCCATGACAAACGCCTTCCACATCCTACAGGTAGGCCCCAACCTTCGACTCAACAGGTGGGACGCCAAAAGTTGCGTATGGCTGTCCTGGAGTTGGCAGACTGAAGCTGCTGGGGTCGCTAATGCCTCTAGGGCAAGGTCGCAGTCGATTGTCTCCGCCCCTAACGCACAGCTGCAGGTATACTCGTATCTCAACTTGGTGCGAGTTGCAGCGGAAAAGGGTAAGAAAGCCGTTGGTGCCAGGCCCTTGGGACAGGACTTTTGCTAAGCCTTTCGGACAGGCAAAGTATAGGCTGCATAGGCTCGAGGCGGTCTAGGGAGCACATGATTGTGGCTGATCTTAGCCTCGTGAGCCCCCACCCCTTTTACTCATGCACGGCTTTCATTTCTGTAGGCCGATCAGGCTCATAGGTGCTTGCTCAACGTTGCCCACGACATCGGTGTGTTCTCCAAGTGGTCAATCGCGAGATCTCGCTCGTTGCTTTGAGCATTGCTGTCCATTGCTGTAACGAAACTGGGGAACTATCACGCAGCAACGATTGCGGCTCGGTTGACGCAATGGTGGGAAAGATTGGTATTGTGGATGGCGGCGGAGAAAACCTAACGAGGAGTGATGAACTCTCGAAGCCGCATCCATCGGCTATGCAAAGAGCTGCAGCTGCGATTTCTGGCGTAATGCAGACCAGGACTAATCCATCCGGCACCACCATGCATGCAGGAAAGTGTGGGAAGCACCCACCTTCTTCGTGACTAACCAGCTGGACGTATCAGATCCAAGAAGACCCAGTTGGAACGAGTGAACCTGCTCCCCCTCTCTGGGCTTTCCTTATCATGGCGTTCTCGGGCGCAGGCTGAGGCACGTTTTGGGAGGGTATGCCCTTCCTCACGACCGGAAAAAGAAATACGATGAGGCAGGCAGTGTCGATCAATGCCGGGCTGCAACGACGTTGGCCTTCTGCAGCAGCAAGTGATTCGCCGTGTGAACAGGGTCTGTCCTTTGCTCGGGGAAGTAGTCCTCGACCAGCAATCCGGCTTCCACAGGCGGTATTTGCTTTTTCTGAGAACCTTTCTGTTTCTCGTCACCTTTTGTGGGTGGAATGCCTCCAAACCTGGAACACGCCCAGCAACCTCGTGCTTCTGGCGCCGCCAAAGAGAGCTCGTGCTGGGGATACCCATTTCCCCCACAGCAAAGTCACAGGTCCACCCCAGAGTTTGCTTCACGTTGTTGTTTGTCCACTGGGACAAGAATTGGTCACTTGATGCGACGCAGACCAGCACCAGCGTCGGTCGTACTGACCGCCTCTGGAAGAGCGAGTGTTTCTTTTGGGGAGAGGAAGGAGGGGTAGTCCGTTCAGTAGGACGAGTCCGCGAGTTTGGTAAGTGTCCAAAGAGGGTCGACCACGACCCTGGGCCACGTGGGAGTGCCATCCCGCGCGCCCGTCAGGCTAACAAGGGGCCACAGGGCCTGCCATTGCCTACTCGAGACTTGAGGCGTCAACCCCCTGCAGCCGCTCCCTAAGCCCCCTGTAGCTTGTTGCTGGTCGTATTCCTGATGACGCCTGCCGAGCAAAGCCACCGGTACCGCTTCGCACCGGTTTCGTCACGCCTTCATCTCCTGTTGCTCTGTTTTGGGAGAGTTGAAGACCCCTTCTTGGGATACAACCAAGCGACCGACTTTGGAAGCGAGGTGAGACCCATCTTTCTGTACGAGTGTCTTCCGCAGACAATCACAGGCAGCATCTTCTCAATTCCAGCCAAAGGGCAAATTGGAGGGTCCGTTTCGGAGGGTCCAAGCTCGAAGCCACGGCAAGCACCGGCAAGTCACCAAAGTGGTCGAAAGGATGCCCCTCACCGTCACATCTGTCGGCTGGGAATAAGCGAGAGGGTAAGACAGTCACTGGGGACGTGGTTGAACTAATTTCTCCTGAGTTGAAGCTCCGTAGGTAGAGGGGTCAATGACAGGACGACGAACACACCTCGATTGTGGCACGCAAGTTTCTTCCTGCCTGCAAAGGGCCATCCTTGCCTCGAGATTAGACTCTGCCCGTCTTCCCCGAACATCGTTGGTGGCATATGACGAACGATGTCGACTTTAAGCCCTTTTGACCGTTAGAGTTGCAGGCTAATCACGTCAATCCACGGCAAACAGGGTGAGGTCCGCTGCGGTGGGAGGGGTGGTGGTGGACGCAATTTGCGCAAGAGTTTTAGGGCACCACGGCCAAGGTTCGACGGGACTTCTGGAGGACGGCGTAGACGAACATGGAAGGATGACACGGAATAGTGCTACAAGCACCAGCGTCGGTCAGATTGGAACAATCAAAGTTTGATTGTGGCAGGGTTTTGTGTTGGGCTTGAGACACTCTGAGAAACAGAGGTGTGTGGCATCAACCACCCGCAACATGTTACGTACAGGTGCTACGTAGCCCTCGTCACTTCGGCAGCCCTTGGATCAAAAAACCATCCTCGTCTATGTTAGGCGAAACTATTGATGATCACCGACCGGGCAGCCTTGTCGCCGCCCCGTCAGCCCTGCGACCCGACGATCCTTGACGGGATTGAATGAGAGCAGAAAAGGGAGAGTTGGGTGATTGACATCGCTTACAGCCCTGCCTTTGGTACCTCGAAAGCCTGCTACCCGTCATCATTTCTCACTACTTCACTCAACTGGGCAACTCTTTCCCTTGCTGGGAGCGACATCCGACGTTTAATCTCGCACCCATCCGAGTCAACAATTGCTTCTAGAAGCCCCCCCAAAGCCGGGGAGTCCCCTGCGAAAAGACCGTCCTAGTCCAAGCGAGCCCTGTACTTGGGCATGCCCTCGATGCCGACGTCAATCCTGAACAAATTTCCAGCAAATTTGGCCGAATCCGGGTATTTGTCAGGCTGCTGCTCCGCTGCACTAGTAATGAACAACTCGGTGCCTGCAAAGGTCGGGCAGGTGATATTGCGTGTCGGGAGGTGGATGACTCCGGTGACGGCCCCTTGGGGCGATATTCGTATGACCTTGGAGCCCCCGTAGCAGGCGTGCCAGATGTTTCCCTCGACGTCCATGGCATGGCCGTCTGGGTGTACGCCCTCCTCTTCCAGGTGGAAGAAGACTCTCTGGTTGGAAATGTCTCCCGTCTTGGGATCGTAGTCAAAGGCATACACGTTCTGCGGCGGCGAGTCGGTAAGGAACATCGTGTTGTCACTTGCGGTCCAGGTGATGCCGTTGGGGATGGTCATCTTCTCGTGCATCGTGTGCAGCGTTCCGTCGTGGTCGAGGCGGAACAAGCAGCCTTCTTCAGTCAATTCGGCTATCGTGGGGTCAACGAATGCCTCGACCCAGAAACGACCTTGAGTGTCAACTGCGCCGTCATTCGAGCGCATCCTGAGGGCTGATGTGAGTGACAGATCCTCTCCCCGCTGCCCGAGGTGCTCCTACCTTCTCGCCTTGTCCTCGGCATGTGGTCCTTTCCAGTACTTGGCGACATATTCATGCTCTCCGGTTTTCAGGTGGAATTTGGTAACGCCGTCCTTTGCACCAGCCAGGATGACCTCTGAAGAATCGACGCCCTCGATATTTGCCGTGACACCAATTGGTTGCGCGGTATCGATGATCTTGACCGACTCGGGTCCCTTTGCCAGGTCGATGACAAAGAGTTTTTTATTGTTGATATCCTGGTTGTCATGGTCAGCATGCGCAAGACGAGAAGGATGGTCATTGCTCACGAACCATATACCGAAGCTCATGCCGTTCTTTGGTGTAATACGGGCCTTCACCCAAACTACATTTCGAGGGATAGTATGCCTGAATCTCAGTAAAGTCTCTCGAGGAGCCAGCAAGGGTCAACTAACCTCCGTGACCGTCCACTCTTGTATACCCATTGTGTGGCAATTGATTGATCTTGGCTCGTCTCGGTATACACGAACCTAAGTGGTCTGCTCGCGGGTGGTACTCAAGAGCAATGAAGTATTCTTCTGATTCTTGATAAGACGGGATGCGTAACGGCTTTACATCATCATGATATAGGATTGAGCGTCTTTCCCTTTGCCAAGACCTACAGTTCAGCGGCCCGTACGAGTCGATTCCACAGCATGCAAGATCTGACTTACGTTACATGTCTATTGGCTTTGGCTCAAGCTAGGTGGTCTCAACAACTGGAGAAATGGAGCATTTGCCGTCGACCGCCATCTCATAATCTCTTGTGCCATGCCGAAGATGAACCGGAGCTCTGCCGGCGCATATAGCCTGTTTACAAATTGGCCGATCTTGAGACCGCTTGATCCACGGTTGGAGAATCTCCAGCCTCAGCTTCCTGTTGGAATCTACAGTTTCCCTTCAAGATGACCCGAGACTTGCCCTTCAAGCGCTGATCGATCTATCCCGAGTCCACGAAGCTGCAACGGCCGCATTTTGCCTAGCCGACCTGCCTATACATCCCCACTCTTCCTGATCCCGCACTCTGTACGATGTGACAGAACCAGTGCACAAAGTTACTTGTCCCAACATATCATTGACCGTTGAGCGAATTCATCTAGCTTGGGCAGCGCAGACCGAGCAGTTACTTCGGCTTCCGGCGAGACAGCATGCGACTTCCGGTGTCGCTCAGACAAGATTTTGAGTAGATCAAGGTGTGTCGAGTTCGAGAGACGGTCCATGGTAATGATCCTACAGCAAGGTTTCCAGAGAGGGCTCATGCTCGTGCAGCTGGAATAACAAAGGCTTTGATTGCCAGTGTGGCATTTCCGTCGTGTGATCGTAACAGCTCCGTAGCCTTGGTCTTTGACAGATCAAGCTCTTCGACCTGTGGTATGTATCAGCAACCAATGGACAGCCCCAAAAGTCTGGAAACAAGACGCACCAGAAGATTCACGTCCTCGGCCGCGATCTTGACCTTCTTCTTCACTTCCACCTCCTTCTTTGCCTGAGTCTTGGTGGTGTCTTCCTTCTTCTTTCCAACGCCACTAGCAATCTCCAACCTCGACATGGCCTTTCCCAGCGCTTCTTGATCCGCTGCAGAGGGCTGTCTCGTGCCGCTCTCCCCATTCTCGGTAGACATCTCGTTCGCATTCAGAGAATTGAGCGCCGCAGCGGCCTTGCGGTCCTCGGCATTGTTGGGGAGGTTTTGGGACGTTTCGTCGTCTGCGGCGTCCGCTGCGGCGGTTGAAGCCGATGGGATTGGTTCCGCCATCTTATTCCAGGTGGTGCAATAGGAAGAGAGAGGGACGAGACGGTGTCGTGCAGTGCAATGTGCAGTGGTGAATCTCCAGTCTCGCACTCAGCAGGTAACTAGTCCACCGTTACATGTCGCTAGCCGAGAGCGGAATAGCGTTGTATCAGGACCTTCAAGATCTCGAGGACGTCAATCTTCCTTTTTCACCCACATTCACCGACGGGAAAAGGGCATTCTCTGATCTTTCTCATAGATATTGCTTCATTTGAGTTGCTGAGCATCTACGGAGTCTACGTGTGTTCTGCCTTACAGCCATCTTCCCCGAATTTTCCACTAGCGGTGACTCATCTCTAGTATACCTTTTGTATGCTGATTTTCGGAAGCCATCTACTACACGTGCCCCCCGGATCTCAGTGATTTGTCGTCGAATAGCATCCCTCTATTTGAGTCCTGTCATAGCTGCGAAGGAACCGAGGAGTCGGCCCGAAGAAGGCTAGAAAATCTTACCCAGAGGCTCCAAACGATGGAGACAAACGGCACTCCCAAGCACGCCACTACTCGGCCTTGGACGCCCTCCAGCTGGAAGACCAAGCCCATCGTGCAGTCCGTCCAGTACAGCGACACCAAGTCCTTCAACGCCTCCGTTCAAAAGCTCAACACTCTCCCACCCCTGGTCACGCCGCAAGAGATCGTGAAGCTGAAGAATGAGCTCCGCGAAGTCGCGACGGGCAATGCCTTCCTCCTCCAGGGCGGCGACTGCGCCGAACTGTTCGACTACTGCACCCAAGAGATGATCGAGGCCAAAGTCAAACTCCTCCTCCAGATGTCTCTGGTTCTGATCTACGGCGCCAAGAAGAAGGTCGTCCGCGTGGCCCGCATGGCCGGTCAGTATGCGAAACCGCGCTCGTCGCCCACCGAGATGGTCAACGGGGTCTCGATGCCCAGTTTCCGCGGCGACATCCTGAACAGCTACGAGGCGGACCCGGCGTTGAGGGAGCCGGACCCCAGGAGACTGGTCGACGCGTACTTCCACTCTGCAGCGACCCAAAACTACCTGCGGGCGGCACTGGCGAGCGGCCTCGCCGATCTACATGCCCCCCTCGACTGGAGTTTAGGCCATGTCCGCGATCCCACCGTCCGGGACAAATACCAGATCATCGTGGAGCGGATCACGGACACTCTGGAGATGATGCGGACGATCGGGCTGGACACAGGCGGCGGGTTGGAGACGGTCGACCTGTTCACCTCCCACGAAGGGTTACTGCTGGAGTACGAACAGTCACTGACTCGCAAATTCAAACACCCCGCCAACCACCAGCACCACCAAACCGCCCTTCGCCCTTCACCCCCCGCAAGCAGCCACCAAAACCAATCCAAGACCCGCAAAACGTCCCTGCCCACACAGCTTCCACCCCCGTTGCCCCCGACGAAGGGCTACTACGACACCTCGGCGCACATGCTCTGGATCGGCGACCGCACGCGCCAGCTCACACACTCGCACGTCGAGTTCTTCCGCGGCGTCGCCAACCCCATCGGCGTCAAAGTCGGCCCCAGCATGCCGGCCGCGGACCTGGTCCCGCTGCTCGACATCCTCAATCCCGAACACGAAGTCGGCAAGATCGTCCTGATCACGCGCTACGGCTGCGACAAGATCGCCGCGCACCTCCCGGGCCACATCCGCGCGGTGCAGCAGTCGCGACACCAGGGCACGGTGGTGTGGCAGTGCGACCCGATGCACGGCAACGGCCGCAACGCCACGGTGACGCTTCCTGCGCCCAACAACACTCCAGCGACCGCAACATCATCGTCATCACCACCACCCGCAGGACAATCAGGCGGAGACGAACCCACCGCCCCAGCCACCACCACGATCAAAACCCGCCGCTTCTCCGACATCCTCAGCGAACTGCACCAGGCACTGCAGGTCCACCGTGCCCACGCCTCGTACCTGGGCGGCGTGCACCTGGAGCTGACGGGCGAGGCCGTGACCGAGTGCATCGGCGGCGCCGAGGGCCTGACCGAGGAGCACCTCAGCCTCAACTACGCCACCTTCTGCGACCCGCGCCTGAACGAGAAGCAGGCCCTCGAGCTGGCCTTTCTCGTCGCGGGCTTCTACCGCGATGCCGCGGCGTGAGGAGGGAGGGATGTGGCCTCTGACGCACGATGCACGATGCTTGGCGTATGGTTAATGCTATCTCGGTGGCCCAAAAAGCGAGAGAACTGGCGAAGAATGTAATGAAAGGAACGAGCAAATCAACGAATCGAATCAAAACAAATCAATGATCAAACTGCTTTGGCTCTTCATATTCATGTTTCATGTTCATTCTCAAGTTCGGTCTCAATCTCCATCCCCATCCACGGTCCAACCAGCCAATTGATCACCAACCACTAACACCCATGAATCAGTCCAACCCACATTGTGTGCGTAACCATAACGCCGAAGTCACAGAATCGCCTTCCACTCACACGACACCTCCGTTTGCAAGACCCGAGTGACTTTCTATACTTCATTCCATGCTTCCCACCAAAGAATAACCACATCAAACAGGTCCTCACCACCAGACAGCAGTCAAAATGGCATCACTCCTTTCTCAAGGGACTCCCAAAACGAGGTTGAAAGCCCATTCCAGCAACACCAAGAGTCTTCCTCCTGGCATCCAGCAACCCTTTGCCCGATTTGCCTTGCATCTTGACCTGGAATTTCTTGCCGCCATTTGCTAGTCCTTTCTCCGCAGCAGCGCTCTCATCGTCGTCGTCTCGATCGAAGATGCTCTTGTTGATCTGCTTTGGCGGAGCGCTCATCTGCACTAACTCTTGTCCCTTGGCAATGAGGTAAGGAGTCAGCGGCGTGGCGGCCGTGCGAGGATCGTAGTCCACGTCCAAGGAAACGGACTTTGGAGTCGACATGTCTGCGGTGGCCTTTTTGGACTCGACTGAAGCAGGCGTCTGATTCTCCTGCTGGGCCATCAGAACACCCACGTCGGCAGTATCGCCACCTCCCCAGACCGTTGCTGCGGTTGGAGAGTTGTACGTCGAACTAATCTCCGATTCGTCTCCTACCTCGACGCCGTTTCCGAGAGGCTCAACACCTCCAAATACCTCGTTACCCCTGACGGGCGTGTTGATCAGCTCCATCTTCATCTGCCCAGTCAAGCTCGTGTACTCCGCAGAGAGGCTTCGGCGTTGGTGTTCCTTGCTTGCAGACAGAAGGCCATTGTCGTTGACGAGCATTCTGGGCTCCATGGATTTGCGTCTCCTGGATCCACCGCGAGGCATGATGCTTGCATCGACAGCGTATGCGGACTCGTCAAGCCACTTGGCTTCTCGCATGCAGTCCAGAACCCAGCCAACCCCAACGCAAAGCACTTGTCCTTTGGCTGAGCGGACTTTTTCCAACGTGCGCTTTCCACCATCCTTGTAGACGACATGTGTTATGCCGACGTTTGCAATGAATGCCTCCGAGTCATTAGAGTCCTGGTTAGAAGAAGCAATGCTGGCTCTCGGATTCCACCTCCACTCTTTGACCACTCGCGCTCCCATAGATGTGAGCAGGTCGATGTAGAAGGCCGAAGCATCCATACCTTCGCTGGTGTGGATATCGGTATGGACAATTGCTCCATGAAGAACCCCGCTTCCGACCGGTTTCAAGGGGTTCCGGCCGGTTTGTGGAGTCTTCGCCACAGACTTTGGCTTCATTGAAGTGCTAGGAGTTTTGGCTCTGGTGATAGTGGCAGGCGTCTTGGACGCGGCAGCAGCTCCCTTTGAGGGCGTGAATTTCGGAGTGGCAGTGACCCGGCTAGTGCTTGACTTTGTGCTCATCGCGTAGCGAGGTGTTGTGGTTGCTTGTGACTGTGCGGTAGAAGGAACAAAGCTGCTTCTCTTCGATGTGGCTGCTGGTGTCCTGAACAAGGTGGAGCCGATAGTCAGGAAGCTCTCGTCCTGATAAGCAGTCTCTGTTTCCTCAACATCATCGGACGTCAGTTCGTCCTCCGGCAAGTCGATCCCGTCAAGAGTGCTGTTGCCGAAGTCCTCAACGTTGAAGCTCGTTTGACCAGGTGTCGTCAATCCCGAGGCGAGTGAATTTGCTGGACTGGGTGCTGCACTGCGGATGCGCCTCTGAGGCGATATGACCGACGCAACATTCGCCTTCGGGGTCGCGAGAGGGTCCATGTCAAATGAGGGAGCGCCCAAGCTGGGACCTAAGCTCTGTCTTTTGACGGCTTGTACGTGCGAAGAGGAAAGCGACCTTGGTCTCTTTCTCTGCACCTTGAGCGGCGACGAAGTAGGAGGGACAATTCCTTCAGGCCGAAGCGGGACCTTCGACACCACTGTATGGACATATCTCGGGAGACTTGGATCTGGGCGGACCGGTGTCACACTGAAATCCATTTCCTCAATGGCACAGGGCATGTTCGCTGGAGTGCTGTCGTCCTTGAAAGGCGAGGTCTCTATGCTGGTTGCCGTGACTTCAAACAACTGGTCTTCGGTGTCCAATGCGGCGTCGATGTCGTCTTCGTTTTCCTCTGTATGCTCAGGAATGCCGTGGCCATCATTGTCATGATGTTCTTCGGGTTCATCGATCACCTTGGCGTGGCATTCAGCGCTCTCCTCAGTAGGCAATTCTTCCGTTTCGTCGGTATCGGACACCTCTGCAGTAGGACCCTCGACGGGAGCTGTGTTTTCATCACCATACGATCCGGAAGAAGTTGACATCGATAGCATAGATTGCTCTTCGTTCACCGTCTCGAGTATAAGAGTAGGAACGGTGACGTTGGCCTCCTGCTCATCCGCAGACACTTCCTCGTGTCCTTCGTGAGCTGCGAGATCTTCAGCTTCATCTGCTAGAGCTTTGAAATCGACCATAGCAGTATCAGACGCATTGGTAAAGTTGACCAGGTCGGTCGTCAACTCTGCGTTTGATTGCGCCCGATCTTCTCCTGAGGTTGCCCCAATTTCATCGCCAACTTCGTCAGCAGCGTTGTGCTCGGGAATATCTTGTGGAATCAAGTTGTGAAGATCCTCGTCGTCCCCAGCAGCATCGGCTTCTACCTGATCTTCAAAGTCTCGCGCAGCCATTCCATCCGCAAAAAAGTCTGGTCTCGTGGGGCTGTCGACCATTGAAGGAGCCAGGGAATACCTGTTGGCGATTGACTTTCGTTTCGAAGCTTCATGGCCTGGAGTGTCTGGCCTGCTCAGCTCGACCGAGCCAGCAATGTGCATCTGAGCGACAGGGGAAAACAGGCTCCGTGCCTTGGAAGCAGCAGCGCTCTTCTTCTCGGGACTGGCAGCGCGCCAGCCTTGGACTTGTGCCGCCAGAGGAGTGAAGCCCAGGTTTTTCGATGCGCTCTCTGGGACAACTCCAGTCGAGACGCGAGAGCGGATTGCAGCACCGCTCATGCTAGGTCTGAAAATAGGTTTGAAAAGTCGATTGTCTGGTGTCTGATCTCCAGCAAGCTCATCTTCAGACTCGTCATCGATTTGTCGAAGGCGGCTGAACAGAGCGTCCGACAATTTGGGTCTTTTGACAGAACTCTCAACGGTTTGTTGCAAAACTTCAACAGCGTGACTCTGGGCGTCACGGGGCTCAACGTTGTGCGATGTACTCTCCTCATCAGAAGTGTCACTAGCTTCAAGTTCGGGATCCAAGATGGTCTCGTCTGCGTCAACCGCGGGAACTGGAGCTGCATTATCAGCACCATCAGCTTCGACGCTTTCTTCATAGTCATTTTCCTCCACAAGTGAGCGAACATCTTCCTCAACGGGCGAATCATCCACAACCATCTCCTCCGCTGGAGTCTCAACAACGGGCTTGAGCTTGTCCATCTTGAGAGGACTCCTGATATTTAGCACGGACTGGTCAAAATCCACCTCGGCGTCGAGTTCCTCGGCCAACTCATCCTCGCTTAGTCTGTACACCCTGGCAGACCGCTGAGGTGAAACAGAAGATCTGAAATGCGAGGACACTGCGACTTCTTCCCTTTCTTCGCTTTGCAGTCCTGCCTCGCCATGCGCTGGCGATTCCGGGGATTCTTGCTCGGAAGTCTTCCTGAACGATGGTGATATCTGAGCGGGCGTCCTCTGCTTTGAAGTCGAGAAGAGGCGTCGAGCAGGTGAAGACAACAAAGAGGTCTTGAGTGGGGTGGCTCGCGACTTTACGGCAGATGGGGGAAAGACGATTCTATCCGACAGACCTCTCTTTGGAGATTGGTGAAGAATGGACTGGGTATTGGAAGGGTCCAGAATCAGAGACGCAGTGCCATGGACGTCTGGCACGTTGGCTCGGAAAACTGTAACGCCCTCAGGCGCTCGACGAGGTGACTCCTTCAACGAGTCCTTGACTGGAGATGCTGGTCGCCGCGGCGGACTCAGCATGCCAAAACCCTGCGATGCGTCGTTCTTCTGAGGAGATGCCAAATGGAGTGCGGGTGAAAAGTCAAGCTTCTTTACCGGCGACAACAGTCGTGTCGCTGAAGCTGCGAGTCCACGCCTGGGTGAGAGGCTGAGATCGCGGACTGGAGTCTTAGCTCCAGCAAGTTCATCTTCCTCATCATCGTCACTATCCACGGGCATGGCCTTTGCGACTTGTGTAATCTTCTTGGGCGTTAATGCACGAGGCTGGATCTTCCCAGTGTTCTCGACTTCTGCCTGAGGTTTGGATTCCTGTGCTTTGGTTGCACCCGCTCCTCGAGTGGCTTTCGTCGTTCTCGTAGTGGCAGGCTTACGAATCGGTTTAGCACGCATGCCGGTGGCTGCCGTCTCCGTCTTCTTAGCGGCAGTTGGCTTTGTGCTCTTGGACTTGGCCATGGTTCTGGGACGCTTGTTCTCTTTCTCATCGTCATCCTCCGGAAGAGCCTCGAAAGTCACCTTCTTCTTCAAAGGGACCACTACACTGACCGCAGGTTCTGCGACGACAGATGAGTTCGTAGATCCGGCCCTCGCTCGAGTCTGTCTGGTAGTGATCGGTGCAGGTTTGATCTCTTCCACTGATGGTGCAGGAATCTTCTCCTTCTTCGGCCGTCCCCGTGCCTTGGATACTGCAGACGTGGACTCCTGCGTCGGCTCCTCTTCCGGCTGTAGGTCGTGCTTCGCGGTTCGACCTCGACCTCGCTTCTTGGGTTCTGGGTCTGTATTCTCCACGTTTGCGTCCTTGCTGTGTTTGCCAACAGCAGTTTCTTTCTTACTTCGTGAAGTGGCTGCTTTTGTGACTTCTGGGGTAGCCTTTTCCTTCTTTGCCTTTGCAGTTGGCTTCTTTTCCGGCATGGCTTCTTCCGCATGCGGCGGCGCGACAGGTTCGGGGTGAGGGTCATTCTGAATTAAGGGCGTGACCTTTACTCGTCGTCTAGGTGCCGCCGCAAGACCAGCAGTCGCGGCTGGAACCGAAGCCTTTGCAGTGCTCCGCGTAGATGTCCTCGATGGCTTGACTGGTGGCTTGGTGACTGTGACTTCCATCACTTCTTCCTCTTCGTCATCGTCATGATCACTTTCATCTTCTTTTACTGCAGCCACGGCCTTGGCGGACCGCGTGTTTGCTCGTCCGCCCTTTGTCGCTTTACTCGCTGCTGTCGATGATGACTTCTTGGTGACTCGGGATTTTGCCTCGAGGGCCTGTGCTCGGCTCGTGGTGGGAACAGCGGAGGTCTTGGTGGTTCGGCGCTTGGATGTTTCTTCGGTGTTTGTCGTGGCAGCGGTGTCGGCATCAGCTGCTCGGGCGCGGGTGATGCGGCGAGGTTTCGCTGGGCTTACAGCCTTCCTCGGTGCCATTATGAAGGCTCCAGGGTTGCAAGACCGAAAATCACGCCGTGGGAAGGCGAGATCGTGGTGCTGAATAGGTTGGGAAAGCACGAATCGACGCGGTGCCCTGTTGTTAGTAGTACAGAAATAGAAGATGGGCGAATGCGGGGGAGACGAGAGGTTGAGACTCGATGCCCAAGCGATTGTTTACATTCGAGGTGTTGACACGGCCGAATAGGGGTTAGTGCGACGAATCAACAAACACGCACGTTGATTGGCTGTCAGGCTTGGACGAGGCTGATCTGAAAATTTCCTTCACTTGTCATGACTCGGTTCGGGTGATGCATGTTTTGCTCGATGGATTACATTTTCATTATTGGTCGTTTCTATAGTTGTTCATACCTAGTCACACCAACTTTTGCCCCGATCCAATGCACACACCAATTTATTACGTATATAGACACCACATGCTATACCCAACGCTGCGCTTAGCAGCTCAAGGAGTACAGCGGCGTGGTTGGAGGAGGTGAACCAGCGCCCACAACACCAAAACTTGGGCTGGATCCGCTGTCCTGGAGGGTGTACCACCAAGTGTTGATGCCTTCACCAAACGCCGTACATCCGACAGCGTCATAGTAAGTCTGCGCGTTCTGGACCGAGGCAACAGCTTCATTGCTATTAGCTCCAGACACGGGCCATCCAGTCTCGGTGATCCAGACAGGCTTTCCTTGGGCGGCAGCAGTGGTGTCGTCATAGTCACCCCAGAAGGTAGCATTGGCATTGTCGATGCTGTTCGCTTTGGTGGTCTCGTACCAAGGATATGCGTCGACACCAAGGAAGTCGCATGCTCCAATCAGGGCATTCTGGCTCGAATTGGCCCAGACATTGTAAGTGTCGACATGGCCGACCGGCTTGCCTGCCGCCGAGGTGCCGGCGATGGCCGATCGAACTTGGTTGATATAGTTGATGATTGTGGCCGGACCCACTCCAGCGCCGGAGTTGTTCTCGATGCCGATGGGAGTGATGCGATAGATGTCTTCGCTGCCGACGCTGATGCCAGCAATCAAGTCGGTAAAAGCGGTGCCATATTGAGTGATGGCCGCATTGAGCGCGGCGAGCTCGTTGGCGAAATCAGCGTCGCCGGCTGAAGCCCACAGGCCGAGCAAGAGAGTGGTGCCGGTATCGATGGCTGCTGGGATGGCAGAGATGGGGCTGTTGGTGGTTCCGTCTTGGATCATGGTGTACAGACGAGCAGACGTGAAGCCTAGAGCCTTGGCCGAATTGAATTGGCCTTCGAAGGCGGACTGGTCGTTGCCAGTGGAACCATAATTGAAGCCCTTGTAGGCGGCAAGGGTGGAAGGAAGGGCAGCCACGAAGGCGAGGATCTGCGAGGTACGCATATTGTAGATATGGGATGTATTGTATGTCCTGTAACGAGCGTGACGAGTCGATAGATCAAGGAAAATGAAGAAGGTATATGGCACCGAAAAGGTTTGGACAGAGCAACGATTAGCAGACAGGCCAGGTACACGGCAAGCCACGAATAAATGCAAAATCGCAAAGGGACTAAGATGGTTGGGACAGAGCTTGTACAGTCGGGGAAGCTACTACCACATCTTGACTTCAAGTGGCGGCAAGATCGAGGCGCAGGGCAAGCAGATGATGGTGGTGGTGGAGGTGGAGATGGAAGTTTGAAGTAGTAGTAGAGGTATGCGTGAGCGAAAAGCAGCGATTCGACGGCAGCGCAGGGCAAAAGAGGGTCGTCATGCTTGGTCCTCGCTTGCAATTGAAGCACTGACAGGCACCTGGCACGGATGGGAAGGGGAAGCAAAAGCCGTTGCCGACGATGGCGAGGATGGTGGACGGGTGAGAAAATTCTGATGGGAAGTGGTGGATCGGGAGGATGGTGACGTACGAGGAGGAGGATGAATGGGCTCGGAGGAGGATGAATGGGCTCGGAGGATGCCTACAGCTACGAGACGAACATACCGCACTCAGTTCATCCCACTGCCGATGCTACCGCCATGTACCTGCATCATACGAACGACAAAAGCGGGCCAGACAAAATCCTTGAACGCGCGAGAAAAAAGTTGCTCTGTGGGGTGCCATTGACTCTCCCACCTGAAACTCATCCACTCAGAGTCTCGCCTGCTCGAGCCGGGACTTCCACGGCCTGCGTTGTGACATGGCCAGGGTCCCAGAGATGGTCACGATGGTCAGCTCGCGTCACCAGTCCAAGCAGAGAAATCCTACAGTACGCTCCTTCGAACCAGAGCAGAGACTAGGCGCTACAATACACAGTTGGAACTGGTTGAATCCCACACTGGGAGCTGTTGTGCTCAGTACAAGTACATCTGCCCGCCAAATCACAACTTCATGCCCAGCGCCTTGTGCACCTTCAAGCTCTGTCGCATGCTCAGATCCAGCATGATCTCCTCGCTGCCGCCCGGAATCTTGTAGGCCAGCGTATCACGGTACAATCGCTCAATCTTCCCACCTTGGCCCCCTCGCGAATAGGCCAGGCCACCAAACACCTGAGCCGCCTCCTTGGTGCAGAACTCGAACGTCGTTGTAGCTTGAGCCTTGAGCCCCGCGATCGCACCTCCCAACCGGAGCATGGCCTCCGTCTCGCCCATCCGCTGGCACTGGTAGATGATGTTCTCCAGCCAGTTGTAGCTGGCCTCGATTTGGCGCGCCATGTGGGCGAGCTTCATGCGGATGACAGGGTGATTGATGAGCTTTTGCCCAAACGTCTTCCTCTTGGACGCATATTTGACGCACTCTTCGAAGCAGACACGCGAGAAGCGCAGGCACTGGATGATGATGCCGATTCGTTCGTGGTTGAAGTTGGTCATGATCACTGTTGCGTGGTCCAGTCAGTGGCTGCTACTATCAAACAATCCTTGACTTACCTTGGAACCCTTTGTTGACCTTGCCCAGCACATTCTCCACGGGCACCTTGACGTCCTCAAACGTAATGTAGGTGGTTCCACTGCTCCAGACACCTTGGCAGTCCATCCGGCGGGTGCTGACTCCTTCGGTGCGCTCGATCAGCAAGAGACTGATGCCGCCCATCCCCGGACCACCGGTTCTCACGGCGGTCGTGAAATAGTCGCACCAGATGCCGTTAGTAATCCACTTCTTCTCCCCGTTGACAATGAAGTGCTTGCCGTCTTCGGACAGCTTGGCCTCGCAAGTGAGATTGGCGACGTCGGAACCGGCATCGGGCTCGGTGATGGCCAGGCATATTCTCTTGTCCCCAGCGAGGATCCCCGGCAGGATGCGGTTGACGAGCTCCTTCTTCCCGTACTTGACCAGCGGCGGGCACCCGATCCCAAAGCCTCCGATCAAGTTCCAAACCAACCCGCCAGAGCCGGTTCGCGACAGCTCGTCCGTCAGGAGCATCTCGTGAAACAGGTCCCATTTCTCCGGGGGGACGCTCTTGACGGCGTTTTGGACCAGGTGGGTCGGGTACTTGACTCCCAAAAGACCAGCCAGGTAGCCTCGTTCACCCATCTGTTTGTAGATCTTCTCAGGCACCTTCTTGCCTTCGTCCCACTCAGTCACGTAGGGCTCGAGCTCGTTCTCGACCCATTCTCGGACTTCGGCACGGAGGGCAGCGTGAGTCTCATTGTAGTAGGGCGAATGGTACTGCGCCGTCAGTCAACCTCTTCCGCGGTTGGGGAGCGTTCCACTTACACCCTGATACCAGCTTGGGTCGCCAAAGGGAATAAGCGACCCAAAGGGATCCAGTGCCTCCGCTTCTTCTGGAGCAGCCGGACCCGGTGCAGGGGCGACAGTGCCAGGTTCTGCTTGTGGACGGACCTTCTTCTCCGATACCTTTTCCGCGGGAGGTGTAGCAGGGGGCGTTGGTGGTGCCTCGACCTTTTTGGTGTCTAACGATCCGACCTGCAACTTGCCCTTGTATTTCTTGAGGATCCCCTCGTTGTGGTATTTCCAGAACTGCTTCGAGGCATCTTTGCCAGCCACACGCTGCAGGACTGGCCCGTCCCATTAGTCGTTGCGCATCCGGAGGGTGGCCGGAAACTCACTCTTCTTCCCACCTTTTCAGCCTGGGTCAGCATGGTTTCCAATGCGGAGGTGACGGAATTGATAGTGACCAACCTGGATGCTCGTCCTGAAACTTGGTCAAGTCATAGACGTCCTCGTCGACGATGATGTAGAGGTTGTCTGCCTTGTTGTGCGAAGCAACATCAGCAGTCGAGAATCGTTTGGACATTGTGGCCCGCTTGACCTGGACAGTTTAGAATGAAAGATGGGAATGTTTTGCCTATGCGAGTCACAGAAAGTGGTAGTACAAGTAGAAGGTCTCTGGAGAGAAAGGGAAACAGAGCAATGGAAAGGAGATCAAGGAGCGTCACAAGAGGAATGCAGTCAGTTGTAAAGGGGACCGACGTCAGGTCGACATTGTTTTCACATGCCCCGGCATTCTGGCCAAGGCAAGATCAGGAACCACACGCCGCCCGCATCATCACGGAGTTACAGCTGCTTGGGTCACGCTCCCTCCTCCGCAGAAAAGGGAGTTGCAAGAAACCGGAGACTCCGATGATTATTTGGGTCCGTTTACCTGTTGCTTGATTCGTTGTTTGGCACGTCAGATGATGTTCCTGGCGGATCGAAGACAATTTCATGCGTGCCGAGGCATCGCACAAGCACAGCCAGACAGTCCAGATCATCATCACATGCCAGCCACTATTGAAAGACAATCGCCAACAGCACGTGCTTTTATGGTCATTTTCATTTCCTGTCCAAAGCCTATTCACCGCCTGTACCTCCAGTATTTGCCCGCTCTCTCAACCGCCGCCCTTCCATCAACCCGCGTAACCCGCGTTTCTGAAGTCCAATGACTGAGCTCAGATCGCCAGTCCATATTTCTTGGGACTCGTGCCCATTCTGCTCGGCGTTGTCGTCCTGTCCCGAAGTCTCGGTGTCCGTCCGGGACATGTCAGTCGACGTCGACGCCGAAGTTGCCGTCGAGGCTGAATCCATCGAGCTCGACTTCCCATGTCCTCTCTTCTTACTAGGTTCTTCGTAGTTTGTCGCCAGTTTGAGCCCTGCAGCCTTGTTCGCCAGGCCCAAGGTGCCGTCCCCAATGGTGGTGGCTTCACTCTCTCGTCGACCCATGTTAACCAGGTTGCTGCCGGCAGCACCCCGAAGGCCTCGACCGCCTCCTGCGGCCATAGCAGCCGCATTAAAGACTGCGGCAGAGTTTCGCCCGTCCAACACTTCATGCAGGCGTTCGACTGTCGCCTCAAGCAGTCCGTCAACCTGATAAGGTCTGGCCATCTGCAACAGAGAGCAGAGCGTGTGTGGCGTGCACAACGGTGACCCGACAGGTGGAAGTGAAGACGTATAGAGGAAATGCAATAACAGGTGGATCGTGGGAGCCATGTGGGGCAGGTACAATGATCTCGGTCGACTTGAAGGCGGTATGTTCGTTGTGTTTGGCAGCTCAACCAGCGTTCTGGTTGTAGAGCGACTCAGTGATCTTTGCGGATCCAAAATGCCATCACTTCCCACTGCGGACACTGCCAGCCCGTTCGCCACAGCTGGGGTGATGGTCAGCGACGAGTTGCGGCTGGCCTGCGACCGCATACTCGGCCTCAGTGTGGCCCCGTCCGATAGACTGACGTTCTCGTGAGTGGACACAGACTCGGCCAGCAGCTGATTGAAGAACGGACCCCAACGTCGAGACAGAATGTACGAGTTGCACGGAATCTTCTCTCCGCCCAGGGCCACAATCTCCATGTCAGACAGCTCTGCCAGACTCAACGCTGCCTGTCCGAGCTGTTCGGCGGTGCTGTTGTACGGTCTCCCGCCAGCTGCTTGACCCAGCAGACTAGATTGCATCGACGGAGGAATGTTCGGAGCAGATACCGAAACGTAGCCCGAAGTAGGGGCCACTTTTCGGGGGTTGTCGTAGAGGCCGAATGCTTCCAGCTCAACCATACAAACGTGACTGAAGTTGATCCGTCGATGGTTGTAATCGTCGACCAGGCTTCGCTTCCGGTTCCCCAGAATGACAAATGTATTCCTTCGATTCCACAACACTCCTCGGTTCCAGCTCCCTTGGGAGAAAATCGACCCATTCGTGTCAATCCGCGCCCAGGTAAGAGTCTTGAGATCCAGCGCCCATAGCGCATACTCATGTTTCGACGAAGTCAAGTACGTCCCGCTGACCACAAAATGACCGTCGATGATGCCGCCGTTGGGAAACCGCAGCCCGGGCGGAGACACGGACCCGGTCACGGGCTTCTCCATCAATGATCCATCCGGCAACCGGACCTGCAGCTCCAGCTTGACATCCAGAAAATTATAGTTGGAGTATATCAGCATCGACGTTCCGGGGCGCGGACTGGCTCTCTGGACTTGTGGATCGTTCAGCGGAACCCCTCGACCAATCAGCTCGGCTGACAGTCCTGTCATGGGAGCGACCATGCTCTTATATGCTCCACATTTGCGGTCCCACGCTGTCGTGCCTGTCCACCTCAGGCTGCGCAGGTTGAAGACGCTAAACTGCTCGATATAACTGTTACTGCTGTCTTGGCCCCCGGCGACAACCATTTCCGCACCGCCTGTTCCGTCCAATTGCACTCCGAGCGTGCCTGAATGGGGATCGGCAGATGGCGGATTGTGCTGGATGGCGGAGAGCGGAGCATTGGCAGAAGTGAACACGGCGGAAGATGGCAGGATCGCCGCGCAGTGAGCGTACCGCCCTTGGGGATTTTCAGGGGCCTGGATCAGGGTCCATTTTCGCGTGGGCACATCGAAGATGTGGATATCGGACATGACCACGACCTCGGGTTGGCCTTCTGGCTTGCCCGGTTGAGGAGTGGGTGCAGGTCTGCTGTGTGGCGCCGGCGACATTCCACCGTAGCAGACTAACTTCGAGTCTCCGAGGGGGCAGACGCTGTGAAAATATCGAGGGGGTGGAACATCTCCAAGGGCATCAACCCTGACCCAGTGCCGCCGGATGAGATCGAGCTCATAGAGGTCCGAAGACAGCTGTGGTTTCGTTCGGGAGTGTACTCTGCCCCCAAAAACGTACAGTTTGTCCCCGAGGATTGTCGTCGTTGCGCCAACCAGCCCCGGGGGCTCCTCACCTGTTGTCCTGTGCACATTGCAAACCAACCCCGACAAGTTCGTCGGAGCGGAGGTGTGCTGAGGAACCGAAGAAGATATGCCGATATTTGCACCCGCTCCGTCCATTGGTTGGTTCACACCATTTGTTCCCTCATTGCTCGCCTCCGAAGCAACGAGGCTCACTTGGCTGTTGTTCATTTCCGCCTGCTTGATCGTGAAGACTGAATCCCTTTCCTCCTCGCAATTTCGTAATTCTGCCGTAGACAGCAGGCCAGCCTCATCCGGATGTCTCGAGCACCATGGATGGCCGTTCAAGGTCGGAGTCGTTGGCGATGAATTAGTGGTTCTCAGTGTCCGAATAGTGGATTCTGAGGTAGCAGAGTGCTCTTCTCTAGTAAATGACGGCTGTGCAAACTCAGGAATGATTATAGGTACATATCGTGGCAATCGTGTGGTACTGGAAGACTTTGTCGCCGGGTCCGGCACATAATCATGGATTGGTAACTTCGTCAATCGATACCCAGAGACGTCGCTGGCTGTCTGTCGCGCGGTTGCAGAAGCAGCAGAGTTTCCTTTTGCCACAGACGGCAGGGAAGTACTCTGCCAGAGAGTGAAGACGCTGGAAACCACAGATTTGGAGTGATTGTCTGTGGCCAACGGCGGTATGGGCGGCCAGTGGTGTTCCTCGGGCGATGGTGGATCAAGATGTGAAGTGAGGAACCTCGAGTCACTCAGCCGTGGAATAGAACCCTGCTTACCAGCACTCTTGCGTCGAAACCTAGTCATGATTGTCAGCGCCAGTTTCAGGATGCCGGAGGCGGAGGACGGGCGAATAAGCAAGGACCACGGCAATATGACAAATGAGCAGACAAGGTGGACAGAGTGGAAAGAGCAACATTGCGATAGACCATGATGGGGGAGTTCCCCTTTTCCCGGGTCTTGTAGGCCATTGCGAGAAAGGGTACAAGCACACGCGTTCGTTTGTCCGGGCGGGCAATGTTGAGGGCAAGGCGGGCGGGATCAAAATCGGGCAGCAGAGGTGGCGCAAAGATCTCAACGACGGAGAGGGAGAAAAGATAGACCACTGACCGAGAGGACAAAGAACCTGTCTCGGGATGTCGCTTTTTTCGTGAAGGGTCGTTTTCTCTCCCGTGTCACTCTGGCTGGTGTCAGCGGAAAAGGGGGGTGTGAAAATCTATCAGCGGAAAGGTCCGACCGCGATCAATTGAAGTCGGAGAAAAGGCTGGCAAACGTCATGCAAGATTGGATCGAAGGAGAAGACAATGTCCAGATCTGTACAACTGGGTCTCTGCGGAGGACTGTAGGAGAATTATGAGGACATGGGGGGGGTGGAATTTTGTGTAGCGGAAGGAGAGTTGTTCCATGTCAGGTCTAGATGGGAATTTTTCCCTGCGCAGGAAGTCAGAGCTACTGCTGGCACTGGCATTGTCACTGGCGCACTCCCTGGCACTGGTGGGCACAGGTGGGCACTGGCTTGGGGGGAGGGAAAGAAATCGGGGGGGATGGGCGCTGCAGGCGGTGCCAGTAGCAGTTAGTTAAAGGGAGCTGCCGCCATGCCAAGCCGGCTACGAGCAGCCTCAAAGACCCAGGCCAGCCAATTGCCCAGCTCCAGAGGCGTCCTCAGAGTCCAGCAGGCCCAGACAGGTGCAGGTACTGACCTCAGTGACCAGGTTCAGGGGCTGAAGGGGGCGAGGCGACCAAGCACGGGGTACTGCGCTGTCATTGCCAGACGTGAAATCAGTGGTACCTCAATAAGAACAACAGACAGGACGCGCCGCACACAATTTCAAATAAACTTCTCTACAATTTCGCTCGTGGACATGTCATGAAACGGGCTTTCATTTTGTATACGGAGTCCAATTCCGGTTCTTCTTCATGGGCGTTTCTCAACGCCGCTACGTACTCGGTGGTATCAAATTTAACTTCCACGGTTCCTGCTTCCATCCGCCTAAGCAGCACTGGTCTTGTCCTTGGGCAGAGGGGTGGTTCGGAGGTATGGCTTGATGATTTTCATTTCTGGGAAGATGTCCTTCGCCTGCTCGGTCTTGACGCTAGGGTGGACAATCACGTCGTCGCCGGGCACCCAGTTGATCGGGGTGGTGACCTTGAACTTGTCGCCCGTCTGTAGCGAGTCGACGATTCGCAGAACTTCGGCCGTGTTGCGACCGGTCGAGGCAGGATAGGACAGGATGGTGCGGATGACCTTCTTCGGGTCAATGACGAAGACGGATCGGATGGTGAAGGCAATGCCCTTTTCATCCACGTTTGTAGCATCCTGATGATCAATCATGTCATAGAGAAGCGCGATCTGTCTGTTCTTGTCCCCAATGATGGGGAAGTTCAGATTGCTGCCGCTGATCTCGTTGATGTCCTTGATCCACTCTCCGTGACTGTCAATGGTGTTGGCCGAAAGCCCAATCAATTTGACGCCTCTTCTTGTGAACTCTGGCTCCAATTTGGCAAAGGCTCCCAACTCGGTCGTGCAGACGGGGGTGAAGTCTTCCGGGTGCGAGAAGAGGATGACCCAGTTGTTGCCGATGAACTCGTGGAAATCAATGGGGCCTTTGGTGGTCTGGGCTTGGAAATTGGGGGCAATTGAGCCCAGGCGAAGGCTAGAGGGCAATGGCCGTTAGCAACGAAAGTCCAAACAGCTTTGGCAAAGAGAAGGAAGCGACGTACGGTTCGGGGCGGTCGGTGGATCCCATTTTCTCTGATGGTGTTTGTGTGTAGTGTTGCAAATCAGTACAATCGGTAGAGGGCAAGCGTGAGGACAAGACTGCGATTGCGCAAGAATGCGATGGAGGGGTAGGCGAGCAGTTATATACTAGTCAATCAGAAGGAGACTGGTGAAAAAAGGGTCGAGCCTCTGGGCTCAAGCGGCGACGACAAATCTTTTTTTCCTGCTCTTCTCGAACATGCCTCCGGCCTGCTCGCCTGCCACAGCTAGTGGCATGATTGCTTGCCCCTCGTGCTCCCATGATGCGGGTGGGCTCCATAATGGCATCAGCACTTAGTAGCAAGGCAAGCAAACAACCTGGCCAAGGGCGGGAGCATGTCAGCGGTAGAAGAACGGTGTCCACCCATCCGCTCAGGGTATCGATTTGCGTTGAAGCCAGACAATCAGCAAGAGACCTGAGCACGCAATCGGCAGCGCGCTTGTCCTGTTTGACACTCAGTGGCTCGGCATCTTCAGCCTTGCGCATGCCCCTCCATTCACGTGCAAGGCTAGGAACCTTTGCCCCTCATTGGCTTTCTTTAGGGTAGGGCTTCGACGAGGACACGAGCTGGTCCGCATCTCATTTCCAAGGGGCCTCGAAGACTGTAGCCGGCCTGACAAGGTAGCACGGCCGTGGCTAAATGTTGTCAGCATACTATTCAGTTTCTGTAGATGTAAAAGCTCAAACTAGTCGACGTCATTCCGACGAATTGCCGAGTGTCAATTGAAAGTTCATAATATCTCCAGAAACCCCAAGCCTCGTGTTGGCAGAAGTCCAGACCTGGCATATACACTGGCCATACATCTGTCGAGAATCAGTCCCTCTACCGCTGTCAGCAATTTACACGGACACGCACGACGATGGAACCCGCTTCGCCGCCAGCACCGAGTGCCGATGCACCGTCAGCCGACGAGCTCCCGCCAGAAGCGATTGCTCTGGCAGGAAGGTTCTTCGACGCCGCGCGGTCAGGTCAGATGGATATATTCGAGCAAGCCTTGCCACGGGGTCTTCCTGCGAACCTGACCAATGACAAGGGCGACACATTGGTAAGTGCTCAGAAAGGGTGAAGGAGACAGTGTCGGGGGATTTTGTATTTCCCCAGACTGTCAGAGCGGCGTCTCTGGCAAAATGACTAACCCACTCAGCTGATGCTTGCCTCTTACCACGGCCACGCCCCCTTGGCTTCGCTGCTGGTGCAGCACGGCGCAGATCCCAATCGCTTGAACGACCGAGGGCAATCAATCTTGGCAGGAGTGGTGTTCAAGAACGAGGCCGAAGTGATTGACATCCTTTTGGAAGCTGGGGCTGACCCCGAGATTGGGCAGCCGAGCGCTCTGGATGCGACAAGAGTATGATTGTCAATGTCCCGACGAGCACCCGCTAATGATGAGCAAGGTCTTCAGACAAGAAGCATACGAACAAAAGTTCAAAGAGCAGATTGAGAAACTAAAAGCCGCCGGAGCCCGAGCAATGGACGGCAGTTCATGATCTGTATTCATAGCTTTGTCTCTTCCCCTTCTATTCCAATGTCAATATACAACAGAACGTTCATAGCTCGTGCTTTCGCGTTTCAAAATGACTTTTATTTGTCCACAGACGCCTCCAACGCCATGCTAAAACTCAAACACGGATATCCTTCGTCGACGATGGTCTACTGATATGCATGACCAGGTTCGTTGCCCATTCTGGACTGTTGCAGCACCTTCTGAGACGGGATTTTGACAGAGCTCGGAGCGGGCGGAGGCTTGGGATAGCAGCCAGTACACCAATCGTATTTCCGCTTCTGGATTAAGTGCATTTGATGGCACCACTCAGCCACTGGCGCGGCTGGCTGCAAGGATGTCGCCGACGAGGTTCGAGATGAAGGTGCAGATGAAGGCGGGGATGTCTTGGGCCGTTCAGCCGCTTTTTCGAGAGCCCGTTCATAGTCGGAATAGTACCGGCTGGATGCTCTGGCGTGAGACATTGCGGACTGGGTGAGCGTTGGTCTGGCTGGAGTTGGACGAGAGACACTCGCTCGACTGTTCTCGAGGAGGCGTTTGACTCCAAATATGTTTGCTGGAGGGAGGTAAGGCTAGTATAGGTGGAACAGATGACGTGTGGTCTGAGGTGGGATGTGTTGAATAAGTGCGCTTTGGGGAAGGATGCATAAAGCCGGCGTGCCGATGACCAACAAATCGAGCTTGTGCAAGGTCCTGACCGATGTATCGAGGTGGAAACAGTGGAGTGATGGCCGAGGGTCAAGATAGGACGCGTAAGGATAAGTGGGTGAGACGAAGACCACCACAAGCAGTGACAACACGATCAGAAGGGATGTAGAAGAAGATCAGCAACTGGGGGAGATTGACGGACGGGTCTGAGATATACGTAGGGTTGGACGTGGGGATGGGACGGGGTGTCACACAAAGCACATTCTGCCATCTGTGGTTATGCAGGGTGAAACGAACAGTCCCAAGAAAAGCTGTCCACAGACGATGGAACCCAACATTCTGAGCACATGTGCTGTTTGAGGACGAGACAAGGAGACAAGCGAGAAGAGGGAGCCACTCGGTGGTTTGTCGTGGAGGCTTCTCAGCTGAGAAAAGAGGTGTGAGATACCAGCCGCTGACCATCTGCGCAAGGCGAAAGGACACCGAAAGACCAGAAACGGGTTCGGGGAATCGGTCGAGAAGAAATCCCAAAAAGTAAAACGTCAAAAAGGGAAAAGGGGCCCAGGTTGTGCCCAGGTTATGCCCAGGTTGTTGATGGATCAAGAGAGAAGAAAAAGTTGCTGGTGTCCTTTGCATGTGAGACTGAGACAGAGCCACAAGTGCCGATGTCACTGTCACGTTCCCGAATCCAGCCTGCGCAGGCGACTGCGACCCGTTTGCATCAACACACAGCCTGCTGCGTGCTCCAGCTGGGCATACGCCTCCCCTATTTTTGGCCATTGGGTGTCTCTCTCCCGTCCATCAATCTTCATCACCACCGTTATCTCCTTCTGGGCTTGATGCTGTGGCTGGTGACGGTCCTTTTGCCCTGCCAACTGCCGCATCGGTTCGCATGTCCTCGAGGCCCAGATCTCCACCGCTGCCACAACCCCCTCTTGGCTGAATGATGTGCCATCCATGATTCCGAGATGATCATCCCGAACACAGATCTCGAATCTGATGCCTTCTCCTCTTTTCCTCGTCACCCTCACACCATCAAGCCCTCTCCGGAATCTCAGCGATTGGCTGCACCCCGCAAAAGATGTTCCTCGGGCTGCTCAGGTCCGCATGCGGGGGAAGCACACGGACGTGGCTTTATCGACAAGGTAGGACAGGTAGGTCGGTGAGGTTTCTGAGGACAATCAGTTTTGCTATTCTGTCAGTCGTCGTAGTCACAACGCCTCCTCCCTCTTCGCCTGCTGAGACTGCTACGAACGACCTCCTTCTTGAGCCACCATGTCCGCCAGGAACGGTGTCAACGGCCATGCCGATGGCTCCTCGAATGCCCTCTGCTCGGTGGATGAATTAGTATCTCGCAAATATGACTTTGTTATTGTTGGAGGAGGAACCGCTGGGCTGGCGGTCGCTGCTCGCTTGACGGAGGATCCAAACGTCTCGGTAGCTGTCCTGGAAGCCGGAGAGAATCGAATGGATGACAAGAGCGTGTCAACCCCTTCGCTCTATCCTACAATGGTGAGATACATGACCTTCAATCCCACCCGAAGCTCCTGACCCCTTTCAGATCGGCAGGAAAGAGTACGACTGGTGCATGACCAGCATACCACAGCCCAATGCAGGCAACAAGGTCTACTCGATGCCGCGCGGGAAAGTACTTGGCGGCAGCTCTGCCATCAACTATCTCATGTACGTCAGAGGGTCAAAGAAGGACTACGACGGATGGGAGTCAATGGGCAACCCTGGCTGGGGTTGGGACGATATGCTTCCTTACTTCAAGAAACACCAAACAGTGGACAACACGCCCAGACACAGCGATCCACAATTTATGCCCATTGCGGGAGGAGATAAGTACCACGGATCCAATGGGCCCATCCATACCAGTTTTAACGACTGGTATATGCCATTGGAGGTGGAGTTCGCCGAAGCTGCATATGCAGTCACTGGGACAAAGAAGACGGTCCACGACGCGTGGAGTGGCGACCATCTGGGCTTCTATTCGAGTCTGGGAGCCGTCAACAGGACCGACGATCCCGGCAACCGATCCTATGCCGCCACAGGATACCTTCGCCCGAACTTGAGACGACCTAACCTCAAAGTTTTAACTGAGGCGCAGGCCACCAAGATCATCTTGGACGGAGATGCCGCCAAGGGCGTTGAATTCGTGCACAAGGGCCAGAAATACAGGGCTCAGGCAACGCGCGAAGTTGTTTTGTCCGCAGGTGTGATTCAAAGCCCTCAATTACTCGAACTCTCTGGAATTGGCGACCCTGAGGTTCTCCGAGCGGCTGGTGTCGAGTGCGTCGTTGAGAATAAGGGAGTAGGCGCCAATTTCCAGGATCACGTTCTCGGCGGACTCCTATACGATCTGAAACCGGGTATTGATTCCATGGATGCATTGCACGGGGAAGAGTTCATGAAGATGCAGCAGGACGTCTATCAGAACAGCCAGAAAGGGCTCTTCGCCAATCCGGGGATGATGATGGGGTTCGTGTCGTACGCGTCTGTGGTGACTCCCGACGAGCTTGAGGCGACCATCAAGGAAATCAAGCAGAAGTCGCTTGCAAAGACAGACTTTGAAAAGGCTCAAGAGAAGGTAAGTGCTTATTACTCGGAGCCAGAACAAGTCCAGTATACCTCTGATAATGTCACTCGGCTGACGCAACTCGATCCTGTGCGCTAGGTAATCGTCGACCAGCTCCGCGACCCAACGTTTGCCAATCTCCAAACCTTCTGCATCCCCTGCCGCCTCGACGTGGCCAAGGGCTCGGATCAGACCCTGTTCTTTGGCAAACCACCCAACGGAAAACAACAGCTCTCCTTACTTATGTGCCTTGAACACCCTCTGTCAAGGGGAACAGTACACATCAGATCGTCGGACCCGCTGGCACCGCCAGAAATCGACCCAGGCTACTTCCGGAACGAGGTTGACGCTAAGATTCTCGCGGCGGGCATGAAATGGATGGACCAGGTGGCCAAACACCCGTTGCTGGCGAAATCACTCGCTGAGCGAGAACTGCCGCCCGAGACCGAGAATCTAGACACCGAGGAGAAGAGAGTCGAGTATGTCAAAAACCACATCAGCACACAATATCACTTGATCGGCACTTGTGCGCTGGGCGAGGTTGTGGACACAGACTTGAAGGTAAAAGGCGTCAAGAACCTGAGGGTGGTGGACGCCTCGGTCTTCCCTGGTCATGTCTCTGGGTGAGTTCCAAGCTCTTTTTTCTTCCCTTGGATTGTGCGTCGGTTATGCTGATTTCTTTCAAAACAGGAATATCATGGCTACTACTTATGCCGTGGCTGAGAAAGGCGCAGATCTGATCAAGAAAGATATTTGAGCACAAGAACTAACGAATAGGCGAGACTCTCCAGGACGAGAGCGCTCAAAAGATTGTCCGCCTTCACTTGACGAGACTCGTTTTGTGTTTCCTCTGCCTTCCTTCCTCATCTCGAACTGCTACATGCAACTACAAAAGGCCGGCCTCAATTCCGGAATGGAGTCACGCTCGCTTACTCACCAACGTAGGGAAAGAGATGGATGGATGGACATGTTGCTCCGTATGGTGTGTCCACGATGAATACAGATGAGGCAGCCCAAACAAAAGCCTTTTTCAATTCTGCTCAGTCCGGGAGGGCCTGCGAAATTCCCGGCTACTTCCCCATCCTCTCCCATTTGACTAGTATGTGTAAGTCTAGATGTACACGCCGAAGCTGGGTAGTTCTAAACGGCGAATGCAAACGCTCAGAGTAGAGTGGTAGTAGTAACACATGCCCCCGGAAAGAACCATCTACGACGCCGACCCCCTTTTTGCAACACCCGACCCAGCGGTGCCGTCCATCCTACGAGATCCCAACTCAAAACGCACACCAGTACCTCGTGTTCATGGTCGACTCATGACTCCCTGCACAACCAGGTATCGACGTGACAACACATCAACTGCAACTTTTTGCAAGATGACGACCGTCACCTGTGGGTCTCGGCCAACAGAATGCTCTGCGGCCGTCGAGGAGCGTTCCGAATCTCCAACATCATGCCTTGCTCGCCAGGTTCTGGCGTACTTCTCCTGCCCAGCCAGCCTCTTCGTTTGCACGGGCCAGGAAAGCCTCAACTCGGGCCGATTGCCACATAACCCCCACGGAGAAAGGCCAACGTCCTGAGAGCATGTTTGGACAGGCTGGCGACAAAGCCGGCTTCACGCCCCCTTTCATTCGTCCCACCTCAAGACAGTGCAGTCCCTTTTTCATTTCTTGTTCCTCTCGGCCTGGGCCTTCAAGAACTCGGACTGGAGCTCCTTCTGCAGTTGCATCGGAGCGCGCTCGTAGTGGCTGAACTCCATACTGAACTCGCCCTTGCCCTGCGTCGCCGCCCGCAGGTTGCCGCTGAATCCAAACATGCCGTTGAGGCTGGTGTCGGCCCAGACCGTGAAGTCGTCCACGCCGACTTCGGTGTCGTTGATCACGGCGTTGCGCTTCTGCAACAGTCCGACCACGTTGCCCTGGAACTCGGTCGGGGCCGTCACGACCGTCTTCATCATCGGCTCCAGCACCACCGGGTCGGCGTCCATGAATGCTTTTCGGAAGGCCTGCTGCGTCGCGTTCTTGAATGCCATTTCGCTCGAATCCGTCATGTGTGTTGCGCCGTCATTGATGATCATGGTCGCGCCGAGGACTTTGTGTCCGACCAAGGGGCCCTTTTCGCAAGACAGGTGGAATCCCTTTTCACAAGCAAACAAGAATTTCTCGGAAATGGCGCCACCAATAATATGTTCCTCAAAGTGGTTGCCCTCGAGGTTACCTTTGGGCTCCATATAGCCAGCAACACGGGCGTAATCACCCGCTCCGCCGGTTTGTTTCTTGAGGAGATGGTTGAATTCGACCCGTTTGGTGATGGTCTCTCGGTAAGCAACGCGAGGTGGTCCTGTTTCGCAATCGACCTTGTATTCTCGGCGCATACGCTCGACGTAGACCTCGAGGTGGAGTTCACCCATGCCCGAGATGATTGTCTGCTCGCTTTCGGTGTCGAAATGGACTCTGAATGTCGGATCTTCGCGCTGGAACCGGGCAATGGCTTTGGAGAAGTTGGGTAAGTCTTTGTTGTTCTTCGGTTTGATACTGAGAGAGATGACGGGTTCGGGCACGAACATGCTGGTCATGGTGTAGCCCAACTGCCCGTCCGTAAACGTGTCTCCGGATGCACAGTCAATCCCAAACACCGCGCAGATCTCTCCGGCACCGACTTCGTTCACTTCTTCCATCTCGTTGGAGTGCATGCGAACAATACGGGGAATCTTGACTCTCTTATCAGTTCGGGCATTGAACACGTTCAGGCCCTTTCGCAGTTTGCCTTGATACACACGGATATAGGTGAGTTGACCAAAGTTTGATTCCTCCAACTTAAATGCCAGACCGACGAAGGGCAGCGAATTGTAAGGTACAAGCTTGACCGGAGCCTCCTTCTGCCTTCGGTCCAGAGCGGTGTTTGATACCTCTGATGGGTTGGGAAGATAGTCGCAGACACCGTCGAGCATCGGCTGGATGAATTTATCGGCGAGAGCAGATCCCATGAAAATTGGCGTGAACTTTAGCGAGATGGTCGCCCTCCGAATGGCGGCCTTCAGCTGCTCAACCGTGGGCTCCTGTTCATCCAAGAACAAGTTGGCAATTTCGTCGTCGACATCGGCAAGTGTCTCGATCAGCTTTGCCCTTTTCTCCTTTGCGAGCTGCTGAACCTCGGCTGGGATTTCGTCCTTGGTGACAATGATCTCACCACGCTCGCCCTCGGCATAGTATGTCTTCATGGTGATCAGGTCGACCACGCCGCGGAACTCGTCTTCGGCGCCGATGGGTACCTGAACAGCCGCGGCGGCGATTTTGAGCTTCTTGTTGATCTGGTCGACGGCTTTCCAGGGATTTGCGCCCATCCGGTCCATTTTGTTGATGAAGGTGATTCGGGGCACATTGTATCTCCGCATCTGTCGGTCCACTGTGATGGTCTGACTTTGGACGCCGGAAACGGCACATAGAATCATGACAGCGCCGTCAAGCACCCGCAGTGCACGCTCCACCTCAATGGTAAAGTCAATGTGTCCGGGCGTGTCGATCAAGTTGATGTGGTATTTTTCTTCCTTGCCGTTTTCCTTTTTCACCCAATCACAGAAAGTGGCGGCGGATTGGATGGTGATGCCCTTTTCTCGTTCGAGTTCCATCGAGTCCATCTTCGCCCCGACTGCGTCTTTGCCACGGACTTCATGGATGGACTTGATCCGGCCCGTGTAGAAGAGGACACGTTCCGTCGCCGTCGTTTTGCCGGAATCAATATGCGCCTGTCGACTGTCAACTGACTGACCTTTGAGGAACAGGGCTCGTGACTGACCGCGATACCAATGTTTCGTACTCTTGACAGCCGGTGCGCCTCCTCGGGCGCCAAGTTGTGAATGATGGTCTCTTGAGAGAGGGCCTCGGGGTCATCCTGGGCTTCTTCGAGCCTGGTCCGTTATCAGACAAAGACCATAGCCAAAGCGATGAGAAATGCTTACATTGCAGCCGCGGCGCCGGCAGCACCTCGTCGTTGCTGCCACCGCCGGTCCAGCGGCCATTGTTGCGACGGTGCCCTCAGGGTCGCGGACAGCGTCGGGAGTACCGCAGTGGAAGCGCATCGTCGGCATACCCAATGTCGCGCGAGACCCGAGTTGTGCGAACGTGCCAAATTGCCGAGAAGCCTCGAAGAGCCTCCGATAGCACGCGAGGCACTCATCCTGACAGGTCGCGCGGCCACGAAGCTGGAAACGCGGATCCTCGACACTTCAATGCTCGATGGTGTGGTTTGACGGGAACTTTTTTTCTCGAGCTCAACCCTGCGTCGCCAAGGTGGACCCCGGTCGCTCCTCAGCCAATCAATCGCGGCTGCGCTCGACGAGGGTCACCCAGCGTCTTCCGATGCCTTGGATACAGGCACTTCTTCCTCGTTGCTTTCTACTTGGTTCACTGCAGTTGGACCGGAGCCTTCTCAGCGTAGGGAGCAGCCCGCCGCGAGCTATGCCAGCCCATGCCAGATATCACCACAGAGCACATCGACCTTGCACCCTCAATTCCCCTATTAACCCGCATGAACGACTGTTTGCAGGGAGACCAAACACGAGCTTCGTTTCTTATATCCCTTCCTATGCGGCCAACTCTACGAGCGATGGCCTTTTCCAGGGGATGCCGGGGCAAGACAACAGAGAGCCACATCGGTGCAAGATTTCCTCCTACTGACGGGCCTTATGGCGCTGCTACAGTCACAACTGGAGCAGCAGAGCCACGCGTACTACAGAAAGGTCTGATGGCCATTAGGGACCCGTCCGGCCTTGTGCGGCCGATGTCGCTCCTCTCTTCCACCGTCTGAAGATTACTTGAGCATGTTATGTTGTCTCTTCTTCGCGCAGCTGAGAATACTTCCCCCATCGGCGATCAATCCACTAACATACGCGAAATGTTGATTCATTGGCCAACACCGCTGGCAGCCTGATGCCTCGATATGCCCGACTCCTCGGCGAGCTCGGCTCTATCGCTGATTGTCGCTTTTGTGGACGCGTTACAGACGTCTATATAAACAGTGACCGTCGTCTTCAGAACAGAGGGAGGAATTCGTTTGATCTCGGTCCACCAGCTAGTCTCTTGTCAACATGTCCTCATCCACCACCCTCTACCAACGCGCCCAGGAAATCGATTCGGTCGCACAATCCTCCCTCCTCCCCCAACCCAACACTAGTCTCTCGCAAGCGCTTTCCTATGCTCTTGAAAACTCCGCCGCCAACGGTCTTCCACCCATAACCATCTCCCCACTGCAAGGTCAATTCTTGGCGGTCCAAGCCCAGCTGATCAACGCAAAGAACATCCTCGAAATCGGGACGTTGGGAGGATACTCGACGCTCTGGTTTTTGAGTGCCGGTGCCCATGTCACCTCTCTCGAGATCAACCCTCATCACCGTGACATGGCCCTGCAGAACCTCAAGCATGCGGGCTACGACGAGGGAAAGGATTTCGAGATCATCCTCGCACCCGCGCTAGAGAGCCTTCCGCGTCTTCTTGCAGAACAAAAGGACGGCAAAAGGGGCAAGTTCGACTTGGCCTTCATCGACGCGGACTGGGCCGAGCAATACGAGTATTTCCAACACGCCGTGCAACTTGCACGTCCGAACGGGTGCATTTACGTCGACAATGTCGTACGCGGGATCCTCGAGGGACCAGATAGTAAAGAGTTTGAGGCCGGTCAGAAGGAGAGTTTGCCGGTCAAGGTAGGGAAAGACGACAGAGTACAGGCCACGCTGGTGAGTGTCGTCAGCAGTCACAAGGGACGTGAAGGCGAGACGTTTGATGGGTTTCTCTTGGCCGTCGTCAAGGGGTGAGAAAGCAAAGAGACTGGGGTTGTTGTTGGAGGGCCTGTCTCACAGAATCAGTAGAAAACGCACCTGTCCTAGTCGACATGCTCCATATGCAAACTGCCTTTTCGCGTTGCTCGGAGAGCTCTCTCTCCTCCAAATCACACCTCCTTGACGAATCCTACCTCAACGACTTTCTCCACTGGCACATTCAGAGCCTGAACTTTCGTGCGCGTATTTTCTCGAAGCCACAAAAATATTTCCAACAATCCTCTTCGCAAGATATACCCTGGCGTCGGTTTGCCCTTTCTCACACGCATTTGTTCCTTGCCCACGACGTAGACCACTTGGCTCTCGTACGCTCGTTGCAGTCCAGCAAGCCTGTGAGCGAGCTCGAGATTCTCTGAAGAAGGGCGTCCGGATTCAGGTGCGGAGGAAGGGATGGTCACTTCGGTAGAAGAGTAGACAAGATCCCTTTCCTTTGCGACTCCATTGATTAAATCTGCATCTGCGCTCGAAATGATCCCGAAACATTCGCGGACGAGAAAGTTGCGGATCTGCTCGTAGAGCAACCCTCCCAAATCGTTTGTCACGACTTCGTCATTATACCCGTGCCGGATCATGATGCGATACGTATCGGGCATGACCCGCTTGCTGTTTCCATCGTCGTCCCCGATATAACACCGCGACACAGCATATCTCTCGTCGGGCGGCACAGTGGGAATCTGCAAGGGCCGCAAGTGGAAGAAGACAATGACATCGTTCGCGGCATGAAATTTCTGCAAAAAGTGGATGAACACCGTCGGCGTACTGGAGGGTAAGCCAGACTTGTCAAAGAAAATCCCCATGCCTTCGATGCGCCTAATTTCCTTGCCACCAAATGCAGGCGAAAGCTTCAGCTTCCGGGTATAAATGTTGGTGCTGTCCGCAACAGGGGTCGCAGTGGCCTGGATCAAATGACTTGGTGGGAAGCGATCTGATGCTTCGGCGCGCCATTGCTGTTCCTTGCCGTATCGCCAGAGCAGAAAAGTGGAAGTGAGAACCATTGCCAGAGCCAGTGTGAACCATGCACCTTCGGGTACTTTTGTTACGGCCGACGAGAGGAAGGTACCATCAAAGAGTGCGAAGATGAGCCAAACAGGCAGCACAAGGTAAGCTGGGACACGCCAGACAATCAACGCGACTATTGCGACCATGCAGGTTGTCAACATGGTCACCAAGATCTGCATAGCGGGAATTAATCAGTTCAACCACGCCAGAAAACAGCGTTACCATCCCCGGGAGCGAAACATCGAAAATCACTGTACAGGGTAAATTCAGAGCTATTACGTACCACGCAGACACCATAAGCATGGCCCAAGTTCGTGGTATTGGTATAGACTCCCGTCACGATGACAGTACCGACCATGAGCAGCCAATTCGCGATAGGAATGTAGACTTGCCCGTAGAAGATCCTCGAGGTATGCACCACCTTGATTTGGGGAAAGTAGCTTAACTTCATAATTTGGGTGAGTAGCTGAAAGACCGCTGTGATTATTGCTTGACTTGCAACGACTGCTGCCAAAATCGCGATAATCAGCGACGGCCAGAAACACCCCGGTGGGACTGTGTTGTAGAACGGATTTGACCACGCAGACGGGTCGTCAGAGATATATGCTGCTTGGCCAATATAACCGAGCAACAGGCACGGGAAGGCAAATGTAAGCCAGGAGAGCTGAATGGCGCGTTGAGTAAAAGCCCCCAAGTCGGCGAACAGGGCTTCACAGCCGGTAAATGCCAGAAGAATACCTCCCAGACTTTTCCAGCCGTCAGTCTTGTTCCGGACCAAGTAGGCTCCAGCGAAGTAAGGTGAAAACGCCTTGAGAACTGACGAGTCGTGCCGAGCCAGGTTGTATATGCCGAATGCGGCATTGAGTAGTAGCCAGATAATAACAATAGGGGCGAATGTACTTGCGAGCTTCGTTATGCCAAATGGCTGAACCAGAAAAAGGATAACAAGAATACCGCACGATGAGCCGATGATGGTGCTCTGTGATATAGTAGGGTGAACAACCTCTATCCCTTGAATAGCCCCGAGGACCGATTGCGCCGGTGTAAGGACACCATCAGACATGACGAGAGCGACGCCAAAGACGCCTAGAATATTCAGCAGCCATTGCGTCGTTCGAGATCGTTCCATTAGGCCTCGTGTTTTCTGTGCCGATCGTCCTAAGTCACTAGCAGTGTGACGTTCTATTTTGACCAACTGCTCCTCTCGAGGATCACGTCTGACGATGTTTGCATACCTCGACAAAAGGGAGAAGAGGGCGAATGTCCCCCCTTCGCCTTCATCGTCTGCAGAAAGAACAATCAGGCAGTATTTGATGCTGACCATGATAGTGAGGGACCAAATGATCAGAGACAGGGCTCCAAGCAGGTCGTCATAAGAAGGGTCGTCTGTGAAAGTCGAGGAGTAGACATAGAGGGGACTTGTGCCGATATCGCCGTAGATGACTCCGGTGGATTGATATGCCAGCCATAGCAGCTTGATTCCTGTAAAGGTCTGTCTCTGGTCAGTGTTGTTGTGCAGCTGGTGCGACAAGTAAGCTGCCGTTTACCTGCTTCCTCTTGAGATCTCGGTCCTGGATTTTGAGCGACTCTGTATCTTCCTCATTTCTCACACGCCTTCTCGAGTTCTGAGCACGAATACTTCCGACCCCCGCAACCTCTCTGCTTCTCAATGTGTAGAAGTGCGATGCCACCGGCCGGATCGCATCGTCGGATTGATTGCGAGGGCGTGCCATTCGGTCACGGCTTCATCAAGTTGTACAAGCGAAGTGCGAAGTTTCGAAGCGTGCCAGATCCGCCGAGTTCCCAGCAGCGCCAACAGGGTCGAGAGATGCAGGGCGAAGGAAAGAGGAGTCGAGGAGAGAAGAGATCCCATATGTGGGATGGCCGCATGGAATACGTCTTGTGAGCAAGACACCCGCGTGATACCCCCATTTTCATTGGAAAGCGTGAAAGCTAGGGACAGCGCATGGCTATTTGAGAGGGTTAGGCTGCATGGATCTGCATCGCCACAATGCCATTATCCCACATACCCCACCACCACTGCCTAGACGAACTTGGCGGATGGCATAGGCGGTGTCTCTACCTGATCTGGGATCAGGAGGGAAGAAGTGTGACAAAGGAAATGTGTCAGAAGCATGAAAGAGCAGGAAAGGTTGTCCTGGAAATAAAGGGAGCACTCTCAGCCCATAGTCAGTACTCGATACAGCCTCTTGTAGGCTTCTTCTGCCACGGCGCAGTGGAGAGTCGGTGGATAATCGGGCCACCGCGTCCACTGGGGAGATAACGAGCAGAAACTAAGAGCTGCATTGCATTTTCGATGCGCCAACGCCAGCCGAGCGAGGAGGATGCGTGGGGACGCGTGGTAAACAATAATCCCTCATGCAGGTGAGGAGACACTGCGACCAGGACGAGGTGTGGTAGGCATAAGGCGGACGAGGTGGAGGAAACAAGGTATAGATAGGTGGACGCTTGAGCTGCTCTAGCGTCGGCAAAGGGGCCATGGGCCAGTAGAAGATCGTCTCACCTCTTCAGCTGCTGTTCCGTCCTCCCGGCAGCTTCAGGTCGTGACATGCCGCTTCCTGTTAGACGTGTTCGGGCTGACCTTTCCACAACGACATGGTGGTGGACTCGGGGGAGAAGCGTGGCTCGAAAGTGCGGATCTGAACACCGCTCTCTTTGGTGGCTCTCGTGTAGCCTTGTCGGAATAGATATATATAGCAGATTCGAGCCAGGGCTCTGCAGCTCGCCCACTGCAGACACTCGAGTCAAGCAGGAAGGATGAATAGATAATCCCTGACAGCCAGCCACAGTTCGGTTTTCTTGTGCCGTTATTCTATCCTCTTCTTGCCCTCTTCCATATATCCCATATTTGCCGTGCTAATGTTCCTCATTCTCCGATCCTTGCCGCTTGCCGACGCGATGATCGGCCCCACGACTTTGTCCTTGTGAGCCCGGGATAGGGCCTCCGAATACCCTTCACTCGCGAACGCTGGGGTGTTGAGTTTCGGCCAATTGACATACAACAGTCCATGTGCATAAATGAACTGGAACGCCCACCCGGCCACAACCAAACACAAAATAACAAAGATACGCAGGGGCCAGATTGCTGAGTCCGGCGGCCGCCGAGTGAGAAGTGACACAAACACAATAAACAAAGACGCGGCCAACACATATGGCACAGCTTGAATGATGAGCGGCCTTCGGTCCGCAAACATCAGAGAAGATCCAACACCATAGGTGGACGGCAAATAGGAGCCCAGAAAGAGATCGAAGCCGTCCTGCCGCGGGCCATCCAGAAAGTTGTTGCGGATATACCGGGTGGCGGAGTTGTTGAAATCCTGTACCGCCCCAGCTCTCGTGCGTTTTCCAGTACGCGTAAAGTCCGTCTTCAACGCGCCGGTACCCGAGTACGAGTTCGAAACCACATCTGCGTTGTCGGCCCATACGTTGCGGAACAGAAACTCGAATGCTCTGTCGTCTTGAGCCCTCTCGCCGGGTTGCAGGATGCCGGCGTCTTGGAACTGTTGAGTCAAGGCCCATCTACCCAACATGCTCTGGACCACGTTTGTCCGATCTAGGCAGTCCATGCAATTGGTGCGCACCACTGCGGTCTGCCGACATCGAACCTCCAGGACTCCAGATGGGTCACCGGGCATTTCGACGCCCCGGAAATACTGCCCTTTCCTCAGGCCATCTATCAGCTCATCCAGCAAGAGTTCGGCCCGGTGCCATTTGTACCCTTTGGTCTCACTGTGAAAATCGAAGTAGATATAGTGTAGTTTGTCCATTCTCTGGCGGCTGTTCTGCGGTTCAATATCTCGGAATTTTTCGTCCGTCCGTGCACCGGCTTCGACCGACTCTTGCGGAGAGCTGACGAGGATTCGGACCATCTGTTCATAAGCCTTCTTCACTCGTTCCTCCCTGCCGCGCTGATTGACCAGGTTAACCAAGTAGTTCTCGCCATAGATTCTGATCTGCTCGTCAAAGTGCTTCCGTGCGGCATCGACCGCGGACTCCACACCCCGGATTTGCAGCTTGGGGGTGTAGCGAAGGTCGTTGATCTCTGCCCAGAAGACAGGGACACTACCTGGTGACCACCCCGTTAGTACCGGTAGTGGTCCAAAGTGACATGTGTTGCTTACCGCGCGTCTGGATGTATGACATGACTTGGGTCTCTGTAGACTGGCTTCCGGCATTTCCATTCTGCATGCCTTGTCCGCCCGCGTAGCCAGTCGGGCCTGAGGCGTCGTTGAGCAGAGCAACCTGCTCTGTCTCGTTGAAGTTCGCCACGTGGCCTTCATCGTCAACCCCCCGAGAGAAATATCTTGTCCCACCGCGAAATCTAGACCTTCTGGTGATAAGGGCGAAAGTGAACGGAGTGTTCTTGACCTTGGCCGGCGTGATACGCAACATGCCATGCATGACCGGGAGAATGTATGGATCCGCGCCAGGTTGTTGTTGTCCCCGCAGCCCTCCTAGCCTGAAGTCGATCAGGTCTGTCTGGACGAACCTGTTCCAAAAGAAGCGATCATCTGCTCTCTTCCACATTGGCTGGGAGTGGTCCGACTCGGACTGGCGCTGGAAGCTGGAGGTTATGTCAATCGAGTAGGAGAAATACATCGGGCTCGAGGTAAGTAATGCCTTGAGGTAAGAGAGGTACGTGTCTTCGTCGGGGTCGCGGACGGGCCGCTCGCGCAGGGGGAGGAACTCGGTAGCGACGACTTTGTAGATCATGTGGCCACGCAGTCTGCCCATGGGCTGTGCTTTGGTGATGACAATGATGTACTTGTCCAGCTTCAGTTTGATGATGCCCAAGATCCCGGCGATACTCGACACCCGTTTTGCCCCCAGGAGAGACCCATCGTTCAGTCGGATATCCCCCGACGGTCTCTCGACCACCAGAGTTGGTGCAGAGGAGTTGGAGGGCGAGGTGAAAGCGTAATGGCTGGTGGAGGCGTGGACGTTGATGTCCCGGAAGGGAAGCAAGTTAGCCATTGCGAAGAGAGCTCGAGGGTGGTCGCAGAGAGGCCTTTGTCAAAGTCTTTACTATCGTATCATGATTTGGGTACAGGATAAGGGTTGGGAAGATAAAGAAATCGTGAAAGAGGGAGAGGCTGCGTAACTGTTGCCCGTTGTTTGTGGCGGTGATTTGGCTGCCTTCCGTCATCTTCTTGGCCCAGATCTCCCAGATCTCCCCCAACTGTCCGGAACTTTCGAACTGCAAGTAATAACACCACCGGCCAGACAATCATCAAACGTACCAAATTCTTCTTAAATCGTTACCCCGAGTCCGAGGCTGATCTCCAGAGGCCTGTTCGACACCTGAATCGTAGCCAAATATCAATCGCAGCCCGATCATGGCCGCTCGAGCTCCCGCAGGCCGACCAGGCGCAGGCGGCAGGTTTGCCCAATTCAAGCTCGTCCTTCTCGGTATGTTGAGGACAACCCCCTCCTCGTAAGCCACTCATTAATGCCATCCAGGTGAATCGGCAGTAGGAAAGGTACTTTGCCAGGCAACTCCGGTACCCCCTACGAATCATTCCGTCCTAACAGATCTTCCTTGCCGCAGAGCTCTTTAGTCCTCCGTTTTGTCAAAGATCAATTCGACGACTACCGCGAATCTACCATCGGGGCCGCATTCCTCACTCAGACGATATCATTAGACGAGAACACGACGGTCAAATTCGAGATATGGGATACCGCGGGTCAAGAGCGATACAAGTCCCTCGCTCCGATGTACTACAGGAATGCGAACTGCGCAGTGGTTGTTTACGATATCACCCAGGCGGTACATTCCCCCTACTCTTGGAAAGGTGGAACAACAACTAATAGTGCTTGCCAGTCATCCCTAGATAAGGCCAAGTCGTGGGTCAAGGAACTCCAAAGACAGGCCAACGAAAACATCATCATCGCCCTTGCCGGCAACAAACTCGACATCGTCGAAGAGTACCCCGACAAGCGGGCCATTCAGACCGCCGACGCAGAAGCATATGCCAAAGAAGCCGGCCTGCTCTTTTTTGAAACATCCGCAAAGACGTCGACGAACGTCAAGGAATTATTCACCGCCATTGCGAAGAAACTGCCCCTGGATCAGGCGGGGCCCAGGAATCTGAGGGCGACTCCCCGACCGGGTGTGGATTTGAGACCGGAATCGACTGGGACGCAGGGCGCAGGGAATTGCCAGTGTTGATTGCCGGGCAGCCGCCAAGTAGCCGTTCTCTGAGATTGTTCATGTCCGTCTTTCCCAAGGGTTTGATCTAGCAGGCGCAAGACGGGAAGGTATTGTGTGGGCGGGTTAGGGCGCGGATGCTGGATAGGGGAATCTGGAATTCGCAAATGCTAGCCTAGTCGATGTCAACCATCTAACAGCACATTCGACACCGGGGAGCTGTCAACGATAGGACCCGAGCAGGGAATACCGATGAGGCCGTTGACAAAGGCGCCCGGTAAGACCTCTCCCCGGATCGAAGACCATCCATCGACACCCATCATTGTTATATACTTTGCCAGGCAGTGCCACAGGCGTTTCCGAGAACAGTTATCAGTGTCCAGGATTGTGTGGCGTTTGTTTTATCAAGCACAATCCTCTAATGCCTAGAGATACAGTTGTTTCGCGACCCTCTCAGCCAGCGACCCTCTCCTGATCCAATACCCTGCATCCCTTCCTTCGTGCCATCGATAGCCTTCTTGTGCACTTACACAGATCCGCCGCTCCTGTTCCCGGCTTTATCCCCAACCAAACCCGCCATCTCCAACAACGCCCTTGCACCATCTTTGTCCCCTCCAAAGTTGACTCCCCTGCGTCGGGCGGCCTCGGCCTCCTCCCATGCGAGACGTTTCTTCTGCTTGGCCATTTCGTCCTCTTCCCCTGCGTTGTCGGATAGCGAGCCGGTGCGGGCGAGGGGAAAAGATATCCCCCAGACTTCGAGCGTGTCGAGGTCAAATTCCGCCTTTTTGGGCTGCGTGGTTTCCCGTTGATGTTTCTGCGCCGTCTCCAAACCCGGGTCCGTCATGAACGCACCGACGCCGGCGTCCCCGTCGTGCTGGAATGTGCATGTTGACATGTCGCTGTCGATCAGCACGCTGACCGGTCCCAAAATCGGCGGCTGAGGTGGGCCGGTACGAGACTGCTGCGGGGGAATCACACAGCCTAGTGCGATGCCTGTTTTCGAGTTGAAATACGAGAAGGGGATGGTGCGGTTATACTGATTTGCGAGGAACACACAATGGCGGGGGAGGAGTTGGAAGAGGCAGGATGCCTTTAACGGTCCATCGCTGGAGGATGGGGGCGTCGGCTTTTCACGCCACGGCTCGGGGAGGTATGCGCCGATGACAATGGGGTTGTTTGTATCAGGAAGCGTGCCCGAGATGAGGACTAATGTTGAAGATTGCCACGAGTGAACTTGACGAGAGAAGGAGGACAAGGAGGTGCCGTGGGATGAAGTCGAGTAGAGTTGGTTGAAACGGGCGTTGGAGGCGAAGATGTTTTTGAGGGAGGAGTTGGACGAGATAGTTGAGGAGATTTGCAGGGACATGGACATTTGAGCGAGGAGGGTATCGGTAAAGATGGTGCTGAAGGTGGTGTCATCGGGTGATTTATAAATGGGCGATGGTATGGCCTCGACGGTTTCGACAGCTGGTAGGGAGTTGCGCTGTTTGTTGAGGTTGAAGTTCTTGCTGAACAGGAAATGCTCGAACAGGGCATTGAGAGGCTCGAACAGGTCGGGCAAGGTCGTTGTGACGGTCTTGACAAAGTTGGAATACCTGATCCCTCTGCTGTGAGGCTCTGGGTCGAAGGCTGCCACGATGGCATCCGCTGAGGCGTTGAGAGCCTGGAGCCGCTCTTCATCCAGACGCTCACCGTAGCTGGCCAGCGTGGTCAAGGGTGTAACGCCCGCGACCAGCAGCAACAGGGTCACGAGTTTCTTGAGGTTGTCTGCAGGGATCATTGCATGGTTGATCTTGCGGTTGGTCTTCTGGTCGTGCTTGAAGACCTCGATGGCGTCGAGCGAGTCGAGCGCGGCAAGGGCAAGGTCGTCATCGTCTTCGTCCTCGTCATCATTTACAGGCTCATCGACGGCAAACCCAGCGACATGAGAACGGACGCCCTGCTCGACTTCGCGCTCCTTCAACATGTCGTCCGGAAGCTGGTCCTTCACAATATCCTCCATATTCGGACCCTCCTTCGGCGAGGCCACACTATGGCGTCGATCGAACACCGCCAGGCTTCGGAACAACAGTTTGATTTTGTCCTGATCGCCTCTCTTCAGCACCTTCTTGTACCTACCTGTCATGATAGTGATGACCTTCAACATGGCCTCTCTGGTCAATATACACGGCGCTAGACTCGGAAATGGAAACGCCCCAAGGTATGTACACATATGATACAAGACAGGTCCAGCCTTGAGGGGCTCTGGGAGGGCGAGGAAGCCGCACAGCGTGTCTTCCTTCCAGTATTCGACATCCTCCTGGTGATCTGCCAAGTTCTTGAAGTTGTCTTTGTAGTGCGCTATCTCCAGATGGGTGTAGCACTTGGAGGCAAAGCGGAGGGCCAACTCGTGGCTCAGTTGCTCTGGATGAGTGAGTTGACATCGAACAGACCCAAGAATGGCTGTGTCGCTGATTAAAATGATTAAAATGGTTCACTCACCGACTGGGATTTCCCTCGGCGGCGGTGAGGACTGTGATTGACCCATCGTTACTCCCTCTAGCCTCAAGATATATGCTCATAGACAGAAGCGATGCAAGACCTAGGAAGAGTCATTGCTGAGTCCCGATGAATATGCCGTGTATGCCCTCAGATAATGGTGGTCAGACCACACCCGCCCAGGGTATTGCTTTTCTTGTCACAGCTTCTTCACCAGGCAACCACAATGCTCCGCCATACAACGAACTTGACGAGTACGGCCTCCGGATTGACTTCGACGCGAATGCTTGTTTTCGGGTCCGGTAGGTATTTCTCGGGTCGTGTGCAGGAATTGCGGGCGCTCACCACGCCTGCCCTATCATGAGGAGATGGATCTTCAAATGTTCTACTCATCTTCGGCTCATCGTTCGCAGCTCTGCGACGATGTCAACCGCCATGGCACGGACGTACGCTGTAAGTGTCATGAGCCAGCTTGACTTTGAGGACAGGACTGACCACTCTGCAGGATGCCGTGACGTCGCTGAACACTCTTCAGTCCAATTTTGCAATTGTGGATGCGGTCCGCAAGTCTGGAGGCAGGCTGAATGAGCTGTCCATTCCTGAGATGATTGAATGGTGCCGCAAGATTGGATACAAAGTACGCGACGACCAACCCCGCCAGAAGCAGTCACGCTCCCTCCTCAACTAACCCCCGCCTGCCTAGCCTTCGGATTTCAATGCGTTAAAGGTTATACACATAGCTGGAACCAAGGGCAAAGGGTCGACTGCAGCCTTCACCTCATCGATCCTAACACAGTTCGTCGGAGGCAAGGGAGCTAAGTCGTTGTCAAAAGTTGGCTTGTACACATCTCCACATCTTCGATTTGTTCGGGAACGCATACAGATCAATGGAGAACCTCTGTCGGAGAGCCAATTCGCCCAGTATTTCTTCGAGGTCTGGGATAGGCTGGAATATGTCGCGAAAGAAGCAGGACAAGACCCCTACTCTCCGGGATCGAAACCTGTCTATTTCAGATTCCTCACCTTGATGGCCTTCCATGCCTATATGAGGGAGAAGGTAGACGTTGCTGTGATTGAGTGTGGCATCGGTGGTGCCTATGACAGTACAAATGTCTTTGAAGCCCCGGCCGTCACTTGCATCACAAGCCTCGGTATTGACCATGTCGGCATGCTCGGTTCCACAATCGGCGAGATTGCCTGGCACAAATCGGGAATCATGAAGAGCGGCGTCAAGTGTTTCACCCCAAGCACTCAGACCGCGGAGGCGAAAGCAGTGATGGAGCGGGTTGCCCATGAAAAAGGGAGCGAGCTCCAGTATGTGGACGTGGATCCAGCTGTAGCCAACGGCGAGATCAAGCTCGGACTCCAAGCGGACTTCCAAAAGATGAATGCTAGTCTTGCCGTCGCTCTAGCAAAAACTTGGCTGGATCAACAAGGTTACACTGACGACGTCGACTACAAGCAAAAGTTTGCGCGCGGTCTGGAAACTGTTCGGTGGCCAGGCAGATGTGAGACACGCTTTGAGCCAGGAGTCAAATGGTGCATTGATGGCGGTCACACCCTCGAAAGCCTTGAGCTGGCAGGAAAGTGGTTTGCTTCTCAACTTATGACCAAGAAGGACTCTTCAGGTCCCCTTCACCCTCAACCCCGTTTCTTGATCTTCAATCAACAAACACGCGACGCTGCTTCGCTGGCGACGGCACTATTCAACACGTTGTCGGCGGCACTTAATGAACCCCATCCATTCACCCATGCTATTTTCTGCACGAACACGACATTCAAGGACACAGGCTTCAAACCCGATCTCATCTCGGTGAATGTCAATGCCTCAGATGTTGACTCGCTGAAGGTCCAGAATAATCTCGCTGAAACATGGAGAGGCATTGATTCCTCGACTCAGGTCCAAGTGGTGAGAACAATCGAAGAAGCAGTCAGTATCGTCCGCAACTTTACGAATGCTCACCGCCAGAAAACTGCCGGAACAGACGATGGGAAAGAAGTGGCGGCCCTGGTCACGGGCAGCCTGCACCTCGTTGGGGGCTTCTTGGAGGTTTTGGAGAGTACCAAAACTTCGGAGTAAAATGGGATGGAGTCAAGCTCATCAACTGATGCGATGCTCTAATGAGTTCAATAGATAAAAGTGCAAGGACGGCCTCACCACCAGCGAATCTGCAAGATAGAAATGATACCCATGTATGTGTATAAACAATATGTCTCACAATCATCAAGCGAAAAAGGTATCCGCAATGGAGGAAAACGTCGCTCTCTCCTCGCCAAACGCCAATTACAAGCAGGAGCGCAAGAGGCTACCTTTTTCCTGTACATTGCTCATAACCGCGATACTTTCCAAGGTTGCCGTATCGTTTCTCATCGTTACTGTGACTTCTTACGGTCGTTCAATGCCGCCCACTTCTCCCCACCGTCGGACTCGCAGGACTTATCGTCTCGAACAGACTCCTCCTGTGCTCCTCGTCCTGGGGCATGGACCCTCCTTCCCCTGCCCGCGTGGGACTCGGCAACGTCCCTATTCCGCTGCTCGAGCTCTCGTTGCCGTGCTGATACTGGGACCAATGCGCCTCTTTGTCACTGTCAGCAGGCAATTCATGGGCGGCGCTCTGGCGGCGCGAACTTGGCTCCTGCTCCTCGATGATCGGCTGGACGGAACTGCTCTCGCTGCTCCGCTCCCTGTCGAACGGGAATCGCGTTGCGTTGGTGTTGCGCGCCCTGCTGCTGTTGCCACCACGCCAGTTGTTTTGGGTGGCCGGGAATGGCCACGCGAGCGTCTCGTTGGTGCCCGTCGAAGAGTAGTTGGACGAGCTCGAGTTCTCGTGGCTAGGGCTGGAGATCTCGGACGTGGCGCCTGGAGGAGGGAAGCGCACACTGCGGAGGGGTGATGATGTGGCGCCGGCGGTGTTGGTGTTGGTGTTGGTGTTGGTGTTGGTGTTGGTGTTGGTGTTGGTGTTGGTGTTGGTGTTGGTGTTGTTGTTGTTGTTGCCGTTGCCGTTGAAGCTGTTGCTTAACGGAGATGGGCGGTAGACATCATCGGAAGATGTCGATTGCGAGTTCGAGTTGGAGTGTGTGTGGCCGAAATTGGCGTTGTACGCGTAGTCGACGATCCCCGAGTGACGCGGATGGCCGAGATTGTTGTACGGCGTGGCCAGTTCGTAAGGCGGCTTGGGACGTTCTGTGTTGTTGGCCATTTCATGGCGCTCTGGTTGCAGTGGGGGAGTTGCTTCCTCGGACAGAGAGGTATACCCAACTTGCTGCACCTCTGGTGGCGAGCTTTGGGAGGATTGACGGAATTGATGTGGCGGGCGTTTTGGACTCCCTGCGGCGCATGAAGCCCCGTTCAACCATCGTGTGATCCGGCTATTGCTGGAATGCGAAGACTTCTCCGAAGAGCCACTGTTGATGATCCGACGGCGCCGGACCAGGAGGAATATGAGGATGAGGATGAGGATGAACATCACGGCAGCCGCGACACTGATGCCAATGATGGCGCCTTTGCTGACTCCCGAGTGTCCACCGCCCGACGAGCCCGCTGAGGAGCCATTGACGGGGTATGGGTAGTAGTTTGTGATTTGTCTCGAATACGATTTCGCGAAGACGCCAGCCAGGGCCCCGTCCGACCAGGCCGCCGTCTTTGTAGAGCCTCCTTGAGCATTACCCCCTATCACTTTGGTGATGGCGGCGGGCACCTGATAGTCCGACCAGGTCGAGGGATCGTAGGTGTTCTGAAACTCGAGATTGTTGAGGTTGAAAATCTGAAGGATGCCGCCTTCGACACAATTCGCTTGGTTTTGGTGGACGCCGCCAATGACAAACATCTGATCGGGATATGGAGTGACGCAACGGTGGCCCGAGCGGCCGTGAGACTTGTTCCCGCTGTACGCTTTGATCCACTGGAAAGATGGGATCGATAGGATCCAGACGTCGTCCGAGGGTTCGTCGTCCGCGTTCAACCCATCGTATCCACCGTAGATGTAGACGTTGAACGACGACGAGTCCTTGGCCATTGCGACGACAGAGCAGAACTCGGTGAGCTGGCCCGGGGCCTGACCGGTGGTCTTTTGCAGGTACCAGGTGCTGGAGGCGACGTCGTAGACCGGCAAGGACGTCATGAAGCCGGGACTCTGCGCCTCACTTTCCGAAGTCTGCGAGCTGTTCAAGCCCGACGCCCAGATCTCCTCGGGCGCAGAGACGCCGCCGATCGCGACCAGGACGCCTTTCTCGGAGACGGGGATCCAGACCAGCTCGGCGTTTGCGCGCGGCCGGATGTTGTCCGGGAGCGTGGTGTTTGTCCACTTCTCGCTCCTCATGACCGACATGTCCACCTCGATCAGAGTGTCCGCCGTCACATTGGCGGACGAGTCCTCGTAGTATATCGGGCCCCAGGTCGGCGACCGCATGCCGCTGAAGTAGAACCCCAGGTTCTCACTGGGCGCAGACACTCCCGCGCCGTTTGTGATGTATCTCGTGACGCCGTCCGGCAGAGTTCCCTGGTAAAAGCCGGGACTCCAGCTGGCTCGATCCGGACCGTACTGGTAGGCTTCATATCCCAGGACAGTTTCGGCGCTTTGCGGAGAGGCAGAATCGGTGAGACGGGGGAGACCACTGTTCAGTGAAAATGTAATTAGCAATTTTAAACGGCGGTATCGACAACAACAAAAAAGACCTACCCGTAAAGATACAACTCCCCGTCGTTGGTGAACATGGTCCCATCGACATAGTTGGGCGCAATGTTGTTTCCTGCGCCACCTGCTTTCGACATGCGATCAAACAAGCCCGACACGTTAGTTGTCGTGGTGTCAAACGGCCTCGAGAAGTTCAAAACGAACATGTCGCCCTCGACGTTGCCATCGCTGCTCACGACCGGCGCGGTTCCATCTGCAAAGGCCGTTTGCCACCACAACAAGCCACCGTCGAGGTACAGGGCATCCCGGACGACTCCAGCCCTCAATCGAGCCCAGTTGCATATAGTATAGTTTTCCTGGACTGATATGCCATGCGCGAGTCCCAGCAGTAAACTCCCGAGCACGACGGATTTCGCATACAGTTTCATAGCGAGTTATGTTGCAGGATTCCCGGTGTCATCTCTGTTCATTAGACCACTGACAACGAACTCGATCCCGCCTGACAAAGCATTGAACAATTTACCTTCCGTGTGGAATTCCAGAGCGTTGATTTTCGCTGGGAAGGAGAAAACCGTGCGCTCTGAGACATGCCTCGTATTGATACTTACCGATCATCACCAGGAGCAAAATTTGCCACCGGGAGGACTATCACTACATCAGCCGTTGAAGCAGCATTTCCCCTTGGCACTTGATTTTTGGCGATGCTCGATCCTCGCAGCTTTCTTTTCTTTCAGGGTCTTTATCGCCATCATGGACTGATTCCGGAGTGGTGCTTCTCGACCAGGGTCTATGCGTCATAGCATTGCGGACGGCTGTCTCGATGTGTTAGGTCTCGGCTGAACTGCGCCTCTGATATCGGGACAAATGGAGAGGCAGACCCTGGCACGGGCAGGAGAAACAAGGGGCGAGGATCAGGGACAATCGTGCCTGGAACCGGGCATGGATAATTGTCCCATTGGGTTTTCCCTGGAAGGGCTGTTCGCTGAAGCGCACAAAATCCTGTCATGATAGACACCCAAGCGAAGAGAGCACGGGCTGTGAGTCGTCGATGACACCTTGGGTAAGAGACAGACGTCGAGGCTAGATCAACCCGTGCCGTGCGCTTATGCGGTCGGCAAACCGCAAACCGGTTTTGAAGACATATCAGGCCCAAACAGGCATAGCGGCGGCCAGCGCGGCCAGCGGGGCCAGCGGGAACCTGGGCAAGGCTTGGACAAGGCTCCACCCGCCGCCGGCGGAAACTGTCTCCAGCTTTCAACGTCTCTTTCCCACCTTTCCATCACCATCTCCATGATCGCCCATCCTTTGCCCATCCCACTTTCGCCGGGCTAGACAGCATAGGGCAAAGTCCCCGAATGCGAGCTTCCTTCGACAACGGGGGTTTCGATCACTGATTGGCATGTACCCGTCTGCTTCGGGCAAGGCATTGCCCCACGGTGCGCATGCAAAAGCCAGGAACGTCACCAAGCTGCGTTACCCGGCCCTCCTCCAACGCCCAATGGCATATGTCAGGAAAAGCCCGATGCCATGTGGCGTGTCCGGTCAGCCACCCTCATTGCCTACTGGGAGCGATGCCAGGGCATTATCAATTGTCCCCAAGAGCTCTCCAATGATGACGGCAAGTCTTTTCTCGAAGCGATTTGCATTCTTCCCTTCCTTGACCGCAGAGTGTGGCAGCTCTTGAAGCTTTCATTATCCCTCACTCGACCTTTCGTTCGCTTTAAAGCCGTCCTTTCGTTCAGAATATCATTCGCTTTTCAGCTGCGCGCTCTGGTTGGTCGCGTCATGAGTGCGCTGTAAGAAGGAGGTAGTCGTTCGAGGCTTTGAGAAAGAAACACGGTCAAAAATGCATTCGTCGCTCGGCCGTTTGGCCTGCCTGTCCTTCGCAATCAGTGCTGCCTTGGCTCAGTCGACGAGCGTCGAAACTCCGCCGGCGCCAGATCTAGCAGAATGGAGTGTCGCATGTCCGCCGGCGCCGACGGTGTTCATTAGCGTTACTGAAACTGAATATGTGCCGCTCACTTCCACCACCACCGCTTCTTACCACGACACAACCACGCTGCCAATCACCATATTCCAGACCATCATCTCAACCACGGTCTTGACCACGGTTGGTACTCTTCTCCTCATGGGAGTGGTTGGAGACGCTTACTTTCGCAGACCGAGATAGTGACGGAAACATCGACGACTGTCTCGATTACTCCTACTACGGCGACATTGATTGAGACATCAACTACGCTCTCAATTAGCCCTACGACTGACACGCTAACGGAAACGTCCGTCACCGTCTCCATCAGCCCTACAACGGCTACTGCCACCTTGACGGAAACATCGATCACAGTTTCCATCAGTCCGACTACTGACACACTGACCGAGACATCCGTCACAGTTTCCATCAGTCCAACCACCGACACCCTGACCGAGACGTCCATCACCGTGTCCATCAGCCCTACCACTGCCACGGACACCTTGACGGAGACATCGACCACCGTCTCGACGACCCCAACGACAGAGACAGCGACCGAAATCATCTCCTTGTACTCGGTTACCTCTCAGGCGACCAGCATAACACTATGTCCAACCCGAATCGCCAACCCGACCTTCACCGCGCTTGGACCGTACCCCACCGACTGGACGTAGGTTCGCCCTTGGACCCAATTCTATAGCACCCTTGCCATCGTCGCATTGGGTTTCATCTGATGATGGGCTCCCTATCCATTACGTCTCACTGTCCTTGTTGAGCCTTGCTAACAATATCTTCTTCAGATGGGGTTGTCCTCCTGGTTGGCTCTGCAAGCCTCTTCAGGAGAACTGCAATTTCGAGGCCGGAATCCCCGACCAAAACTTTTATTGCAGTCCGAATGAGTGCATTCCTGCCAATGCGTTGCCGTCACCGCTACCGACGTGGGACCTGGACATCTATGGAAATGTCACTCCGGCCACGGATCCCTCCCTCCACATCAACGCCATCCAGGATTACTTCAACATGAATCCGACAGACTTCGGGCTGACCTATGAGATCTTTGTCGTGAACGAGGTCTTCACTCTCACCACCACAATCTTGCTCCCCCCGAGTCCCACCGTCGCCGCCAGGCAGGCGCAGACCAGCATCCCAGGCGCTTGTTATCCTTGGTGCAACAACTGTCTACTGGAAGCTCAAGCAAAAGGAAAGACGTCGGCACTCTGTGTCCCCGGCTCGGCGTTTGAAGTATCTCTGGTGCAATGCGAGCAGTGCATTGACTACCACAAGTCCGACAACAGCGGCAGCTTTGTGGAGATTGCACCACAGTTCCAACAATTCCTCGACTACTGCGACCAGTTCTCGACCGTTGCCGTCACCACCTCCGTCGTAGCGACCACGACCAACGCCGCAGGCTCCACCTACAGCACGTTGAGCGGAACGCTGTCAACGACCGTGATCCCAACGAGCTCGCCACCTCCGTCATCGCCCGCCACCCATCCGACGTCGGTGGTGACAATAGTTAGCTCAACGGCAACCCCGACATCGGCATCTCAGCCGTACACCACGACAGCAATCGTCCTGACAACCAGTTATTCACACGTCACGGTCTCCGGACCGGCGTGGTCGCAGGTCACCATTTTCCTGCCCCTGAGCGACAACAGCACCACCACAGTGTACGGAACCGACCTCAAGAGCGGCGGAGCCACGCTTGTTCTGCCCACCTCGCCGACGACAGCCAGTCACACCACAACAATGACGGTGACTCCGGGCGAGGAGGTGTCGAGTGGCTCGATCGTCACCGCGAGCACTTCCTCGGGGCACGCCTCGACCACCTCGGGCTCTTCTGACGCCTCGGGGACGACGAGTGGATCGCCGTCGGCTTTCACCGGCGCTGCCGCCGCGCTCAGACCCGCGTCGACGGACACGCCGTTGCGGTCGACCTTGCTCGGGTTTGTGATTGGTTTGGCATTCATGCTCGTGCTGCTGTAGAGGCGGCTCCATTTTCTGCCGGCGCCGAAAAGAGCCTTCTCTCGACGAATTTTCTTTTCACCGTTCGTTTCTCCGATTCTGAGAAAATGAGATTCATGGACGCACTCACACTCACGTACACGTACACGCTACCCGATATAGAAAGTCCCTGCCCCCCGAAAGGAAAAGTAAGGGGAGAGAATCTTTGTAATTAATTCGGCCTCACAGCCCGACCACTATTCTGGTGGTGGTTGTGGTGGAGGCGGGGGCGGAGGCGAGGATTGTTCCGAGGGTGCTGAATATTCCAGCACTGGAAGAGACGGCGGAATTTGTATATGAAAGGTTCACGAATGGGCTTAATGACGACGACGATGATTATGACAGGGGAGACCGGGAGGCGGGACAGTAGCCGAAGTTGTAAGAAGTTTGAGTAGTAGTAGCTAGATAGATAGGCTCCAGAATGACCCCCTTTTATATTTTTGCAAGAATCGATCCTTAAGTCGCCGTGGCAAGAAGAGTATGATGGTAGATACTGATCCGGGAGATTTTGAACTCTTCTACAAGAGAAAAAAGACGTACGGTGGAGGAAATGTGAGGTCTGTGGAAACAATATTTTGGAAGGACAGCTTCTCGCCTGGAATTGTTCAACATCACCGAAGAGAAGGGGACCTGCAAGACGAAAACAAAAGCTCTCCGACACATAACTATCACACAAATCCTTTTCTTGTTTTCTTTTTTTTTTTTTTTTCAAACGGCCTGCGGCTCGGCCCCGATGCCGTTCTGCCTGGCGTCCTCCTGCATCTTCTGCTGCTCCTTCTCCGGCACCAGCGGCAGGTTGGTGTAGATGGTGCGCTTGTTGGCGAGGCCGTCGGCGGTCAGGCTCTGGCCGTCCGCGCCGGCGACGGCGACGTTCTTGTGCACGTGGCCGTTGATGACGATGGCGTGCAGCTTGGACGTGTCCTGGAAGACCTCGATGTCGGCGAGCGGGTCGCCGTCCACGAGGATCACGTCGGCGTAGTAGCCCGGGGCGACCTTGCCCAGCTCCTCCGGGTGGCCCATGATCTCGCCGCCCAGCGCCGTTGCGGCCATCAGGCTCTCCTTGGGCGTGTAGCCGAACAGGTTGACAAAGTGCGCCAGGTCGCGCGCGTACGTGCCGTGCGGCGCCCACGCGAAGCCGTAGTCGCCGCCGGGCAGCACGCGGACGCCGCGCCGGTGCAGCTCGCGCATCGCCTTGCACGCCTTGTCCACTTCCTCCACTAGCCCTTTCTTCTTGGCCATCTCCGGCGTCATCCCGTACGGTATCGCATCGCCCGAGCATGTATTGTAGGGGAAGTTGATGGCCGGGGCGACGAAGACGCGGTCCTTCAGGGCCTCCAGCATGTTCAGCCCTTCTTCGTCCGCAAAAGACGCGTGGTATACCACGTCCACGCCCGTCTGGCAGCAGAGCTTCACGGAGGCGGCCGACCGAGCGTGTGCGCAGACTCTCTTCCCTCGGTTGTGGGCTTCTTCCACCGCCGCTCTCGTCTCCTTCAGCGTGAAGTATGTTTCCGTGGCGCCCATGGTAGGATGTACATAGTCACCGGTCATGCTCAGCTTGATGTTGTCAGCTCCGACTTCGATAAAATGGCGGACCGTCTTGCGCATCGCATCCTCTCCGTCAGCATAGTGGCTTATACTCGGGATGATTGCTCCGCCGGTGGTGGTGATCTCCTGGCAGTTGGCCAACGTCCGGGGGCCGGGAATCATGCCGGATTTGATTGCTTGCTTGATGACAATATCTAGACGTTCTTGTGCCGAAGCCGCGCCGAAGCACATCGTGTAGCCACAGTCGATGTAGGTCTTTGCGGATTCGGCCGTGTGTAAGACGTGCTCTTCCAGACCGAGACTGGTCAGCCCGTCCAGGGTCGGCGAATTATTCCAGCTCAGATGGGTATGCGCGTCGCAGAGACCCGACATGAGCGTCTTGGTGCCATTGCCGTCGATGACGAGTGTGTCGTCGTCAGGAGTAAAATTGACCTTGCCGACCTCTTTGATACGTTCTCCCTCGATCAGCACGTCCCCGGAGTACATGTCTGCCCCCGTTGAATCGAAGATGTTGACATTCTTGAACAAGATCTTGCCCTTGTCCCCCACCTTGTGGTTGTCGATGGTGATGTCTGCCGGAGTGGGCTTGTACGGGGGTAAGTCTGCGAGGAGATCCCCTACGCCGTTCGACGGTGTGTTACCGATGGAGCCCATCCTGGAAGCAAAGCGTGTGCTGCCCTCAACTCAAACTTGTATTGATGCGACGGAGGAACATTCAACAAAGGTACAGTCCTGTAGTTTTACAGTCAGTGAAAGGGCCTTTGGTCAAGCAATATACACCTCAAAGGAGGGATCTTTCCAGCGATTTGTATTGCATGTGGAAAAGCTTCTTACGGATTGTCACGCTTCATTGAGATCGACGTGCGGAGACCCCGCTCGAAACAAGCACAGACCATAGCGGGAGGATGCCGTCGAGAAAGCATGTAAGGGTGGTGTTGAAGTCGTGGCGATCACTTGGGCAAGCGGAAACGGTGAGATGCCGGCACGTTGACGGATGGAGGTGCTGTTGCGCCTCGAGTCGACAAGATATCAGTGCGAGATCTTGGCGATAAGGCTCTTTTATATTCTTTCACGAGTGAACTAGATTGTCTTTTCATAGCATAGCAAGGACGCTGCTAACCCCGACCAAGCCGACCTTTTTCCCCGGCCAACTTGAGCAGCACCCGTTCTTCACCATGGCAGAAAACAACATGTCCTTCGGGTTCATTGGACTTGGAAACATGGGCTCCATGATGAGCCACAACCTGGCATCGTACGCCCAGTCCAAAGGCCTCCCCAAGGTGCAGATATGGAATCGGACACGGAGCAAGAGCGAGGCTGTCGCTGCGAACAGCCACTGCGAGCCCACAGACTCCATCCCCAGCCTGGTCCAGAAATGCAATATCATCCATACTTGCCTGGCCAATGACGAGGTGGCCCTCTCGGTCTATCGCGAGATCCTTCAGGCCCGTAAACATGGATTGATCCTGGTCGACCACTCAACCCTGTTCCCTACCACCTCGACCACTCTGGAGAAGGAGGCTCGAGACGCCGGTGCTTCATTCATGTCTTGCCCCGTATTCGGACCGCCTGCTGCCGCGAAGAGTGCCGGGCTGTTGATAGTCCTTTCCGGCACGGACGAAGCGAGGCAGACGGTCAAGTCGTACATTGTCCCTACCCTCGGCAAAGGCGTGATCGACTGCGGCGAAGACACCTCCAAGGGTGCTCTCCTGAAGATCCTAGGGAACAACTGTATCCTGGGCACGATTGAACTGCTGTCTGAGAGCTTCACTCTGGCCGAAAAGACCGGCTTCGACACCGCCGTCTTTTACGAATTTATCCGTAAGCGGTCATCTGTTTTGATAGTGAGTCGGAGCAGTAACTGACGTGTCATTCCAGAGCAATGGTTTCCGGCAGCAGCTTGGGTCAACTATGGCAAAAAGATCCGCGACGGTGCATTCAGTGGCAAAACAGGCTTTACCCTGCCTGGAGGAATGAAGGATGCGGCGTACATTCGTCGTCTTGGAGCCGAGACGTCAACCCCAACGCCCATCATTGACCAGGCCTGGAATCATTTGACCACCGCTAAAGCCATTGGAGGAGAATCACTGGATTGGAGCGCCTGTGCCGCTGGGATGCGGGTAACTGCTGGGTTGAAACCCTTCAAGGGCGAGGATTTTTCTTTGCAAGGGGACCACGCCAATGGAGTGAATGGGAAATAAGACGACGAGTTGGGCTGGGTGTTATAGAAAGACTCTATATTCAGTATTAAGCGTGTCTCTATGAGAAGGTGCTCTTGATGATCTCGACCGACTTTTGCGTGGCTTCGAGCATATGCCAGTGTCCTACACTTTCGAGGACGGTCTGCTTCGCATTCGAACCGAGATTCTTGGTGGTTGCCTCACCAGCTGCAACTGTGGACACTTTGTCTTCGTTGCCTGACACAACCGCCACTGACGCCTTGATGCGGTCCCAAGCAGCAGCCTGACTCTTGGCCAATGCCTCACAGGCCAGAGCGTACCCTGCTGGATCTTGCCTGGTCAGCATTTCACGGGCTAGTGCAACCTCGCCTCTCTTTGACTTGTACGACTCGGCTGCAAAGGCATTCCCGACCACGGTGTCGGCGATTCCCACCATTCCATTCTCCCGCACGGCTTTGGCACGGCCTCCCAATGCTTGCTGGCCGGCTTCAGGAGGTGGGCTGACTGGGCCGAACAAGACCAGGCTCTTGACCTGATCAGGGACTTTGGCTGCGAGATGTAAAGCAATCAAGCCACCTAATGAATGTCCGACGACGTTGACATCCTTCAACTTCAATTCATCCATCACAGCTGAGAAAGGGGGGTTAGTTACCATCCCCTAACACCCATGTGAAGGAGCTTTCATACGTACCCAGACAATCTCCTACATAGGAGTCGATGCTAGTAGTCGCTGGCGTAGAACTTCGGCCGTGACCAGACCAATCAAAGCGGACAATATTATAGTCTTGGAGATCGGGGATAAGAGGCTGGAAGGCGTTCGTCGTCCCACCTAGCCCATGAATGAATAAGATCGCAGGCCCACTGGAGTTTCCCTCGGTCTCATAGAACAACTTGCTGTCGTTCGAGGAGATGTAGCCGTGGGTGGACAGTTTGGATGCCATGGTGTCGACAGTGTGTGTTCGATGAGAGCAAGCAAGAAGAGTGTATGATTGCATATATCGTCTGCCTTTATGGATCGTACGGGTTTTGAATGCTTGGATGAGCGCATAGATGGATGTAGTGGCTGTGAGCGGACGGATGCCGCACTTGGCCGCATTGAATCATGCTTGTTGGCTCCACTGCGAAGATCCCTCTCTTCTCCGCGATTCTCCGCCCAACTGACGGTGAATACACCGACGAAAAGAACCATAGAAAGATCAAGGACCAATCTCAGAGACCACCTCTGGCTCCCTCTGCGTCAATATGACGAATGTAATCTCCCACAGCCTTGTGCTTACCATGTCCATTTCCGCGCGCTAGTCGAAGTTGTCAAATAACGCCCCGACATATGCGCTGTAAGTCTTGATTGCTTCAAAGCCGGTCGCTTCAGCACCTCGGCCCTTGATGCGTACTTCTGGCGCTCGCATTTGTTTCCGGACTGCTGGCCTGGTTGCTACCGCTGAGGAGGCTGCTTTCTTGACGTGTTCGATGATAACAGGTGCTCCTTCTGCCTCCAAAGGCATATCTTGTGTATCGGCCACTTCAAAGACCGCCGACAACTGAAACTTCGACACGTCTTCAAATGTCGCAAACTGCTCGAGTTCAGGCTGCACTGGCTGTTTTCTCGACATGGAACCACACATTTCCCACAGTTCGCGTCCGAGGTCATCGTCGCCCACTGAGGTCCAGCCCAACAGAGTGACGCCGCAGAGTAAATTCTCCCGTTGCAGCTGGTGGAAGAGGCGAAACGCACTTTCACAAGAAGCACGTGAGCGGTTTTCATCTAGTTGGAAGGCTATTGCGATGTTTGCTAGTTCGGGATCCCGACCATGCTTCCAGATGTGTATGTTGCCCGCATTGTCTTGCTGAGATACGCAGTTAGCACGGCGAAGAGGCCACAAGCTTTCCCAACTCACGACAAAGTCCAGTCTGGCAGCCGCGGCAAATAGCCTTAATGCCTTTCTCAACGCCGTATTAAGGCCCTTTGCGTATTCAGGCTTGTCATACGCGTTGCGCAGTCTCTCCAGCGTCAATTCGAGGTCCGACATTTCTGTAGAACTTCTTGTGGTCCTTGTCGTCAACGGTGTGAATAGGATTGGCAGAGTCTGGCCATATTTAGCCGTAGCTCAACCACGTTCACTCTAGACAGTGAGTAACATGTGACGAGCTCTCCAGCGGCCTACAGTTGAAGGCCTCTAGCACTCACACCATCCCCGAGTCGGAGAGATGCCGGGCCTGATCGACTGCAAACTTGTCGCATTCAAGAGGCACAACCCCGCATTTCCCCGCCTCTGCTTACGCGATGCGACGTCACGAGGCTGAAGCCCCTAATCTCCACCGAGGCATGACTCGATCAGCCCAACAGCCCTAGTCTTTAGGCCGAATCGGTGTGGCTCGGTGCTATTTGACTCGGTGACAGCGCCCGGAGCAAGGTCCGTGTGTGTCCATGCCTGCGCAATGCTCAGTCGTCTTGATAAGCCCATATTACCACCGTCCTGCATCGCAATGATCCCGGTATTACCGTTGTGAGCATGGTGGAGTCCAAGTCGGACACGGCAAGTCTGCGGTCCAAGAAGAAGCAGCGAGCCCAGCAGGCACGGAGATACGGGTTCGCCTGCTCCAACTGCAGGAGGAAGAAGGCCCGATGCAATGGAGCGACGCCGGCCTGCGACAAGTGCGTTGCATCTCGGGAGATGTGCGAATATGACCGGTGAGTCCTGCACTGCACGCAGAAGCGATCACTGCTAACTGGGCATTGCCATGAAGAGGACCTTCAGTAGCATATGCCGCATCTCTCGAGAAACGGCTCAAAGCATTCGAAGAAAGATTCGAGAAGCTCCGTCACAGTAGCACTGTCGAAGAGCGCGATGCTCTGATTCAGGAGCCATTTGAGGATGTCAAGCCAGAGCGGGCGCGAGCTCCTTCAGCTCTCATGGCAGGGCCGGAAAGGCAACAACATGAGATCCAGGAGCCGGAAGCGCTGTCATCCCCGTCTCCCGCTGCACAGAACGAGCCGCCTGACGAGACTTCCATAGGTGCAGATGGCCGCATCTGCTTTTACGGCAAGACCAGTCATTACCACGTCGACCCGCAGGATGATGGCAAAGGCGAAGACCTGCTGCCTGAAGCCGACGAGCAGCTGGTGCTGAACATGGGAGTGTCGACCGCTTCAACCATCTATACCACGCCCGAACTCAATCTTTTTGTCGACACCCCTGCAGTGCCGCAACTCCTCTCCGAGATATCTAGTGAGTTGCTGGATCATTTCCTGGATGCGTACTGGTGTTGGTCACACCACCTACACCTGGTGCTGAACAAGCGCTTGTTTTTGCGTGCGTGGCAAGTCCCTCCGGGCGACGAGCTAATACTGACGAGATACAGGCGATTTATACACCTCCGGCCCTTCTGTGACTCCTTTCCTGGTGAGCGCTGTTCTCGCGCAAGCAGCCCGATATTCCACCAGGCCCGAAGCATCTCGCTTAGGGGATCATTTTGCCGCTCGAGCTTTGCACTTACTTCCCAATGACATCGACAAGGGCAGCTCTATCCCCACCATCCAAGGCTTGCTCATCCTTTCAGCCCGAGAATGCGCCTGTGGAAGAATCTCCCAGGGCTGGCTCTACTCTGGTATGGCGTTTCGGATGATGCGTGATCTCGGCATCCACATTGAACCCAGGAAGATGGGATATCTTTCGCGCCAATTTTCGGAAGAAGATGTTGCCCTGCGGCAGCAAGTGTTCTGGAGCTGTTTCACCTGGGACAAGACCATGAGTCTTTGTTTGGGCAGAGCGCCTATTATCCATGACACAATCGATGTGCCGTCCAGAGAAAGCCTGCTCGACGGTGCCGAGACGGACGAAGAGCAATGGATTCCGGTCCTCGGCAAAGAGACAGAGTCGACGACGAGCTTTATCGAGCAGAGGTCTCTTGGAAGTGCTCGATTTGCTGCATATTGCAGGCTGTGCACAATCGTCGATGGTGTGCTGGACGGCCTTTACTGCCGGCCTCACCAATCCAAGCAGGACCATCTCCTTGCGTTTCTCGATACCACGGTCGGGAAGCTGGAACAGTGGTCAACCAGTCTTCCTCCTGGTCTCTTTATCTCCCCGGATAGTAGGGTCTTTCTCTGCCCACCGATCCATATTTTACTCCTCAATCTGACGTACCACGCCACAATGATCCTCCTGTGTCGGCCGTACCGGAACATCTCCCCCAGAGCAAAGGGGTTGTGCACTAAAGCGGCACAAATGATCGATACGCTCTTCACACTGCATGTTCGGCGGTTTGGGTTCCGGTTCATCACATACCTCCAAACATATACCATGTTTGTGGCATGCACAGTCAATGTCTTGGATTTGAAGGAAAACGAGTCCAACAGTCGAGATGTAGTGAATGGAACGAACAACATGGAGGAATGTCTCGCTCTGGCACAGGAAGCAAGTGTAAGATTGAACTTTGGCCTTGAGGTCTTGCGACAGGCAGGTGCCACGCCATCGGCGGCTAGGTGTGCGGCGGTCATTGTACAGCTGCTTCGACAATGGTCAAACAAGCAGGTGAACTCGGAGGTGCACAATCAACGACCACGCCGGCGTTCTGAGCATCTCTCTTCGCCACGTCCGAGACGACAATCGAGCATATGCCTGGCAGAAGCTGGGAATGGCGCACATGAGCCAGTGAGCGACCCAGCACAGCACCGGCAGGGCTTTCAGCACGATGCACACTTTCGAACAGATCTGATGTCGATGTCGACCCAGAGCGATGCCAATGAGAACATGCTATTTCCTGTGGTCAGGTCGACTCCAGCGTATTCTGAAGCACATGGGCAGATGCTGGACACGCAGTCGCCCCCTAACCTCTCTAACCCCATGAATCTGGGGTTCGGCGGCAGCGGTGGTCTTCAGCCACTTCCGTCGAACAGCAGTCCCTACCCCAACGCGCACATACCAAGCTTTGCAAATTCGGGCATCGAGACTCCGATGCGGTGGCTGCCTGACAATATGCAAGATGACGGAAGCTGGATGTTGATGATGGATTTCGGTGATGCTACTGGCTTGTAGGCTCAGGGAAATCTATCGCTGACGGCAGGCACGAAACGGGAGGTTCTTGTCCGTGCTATGTTAGTAGAGATGGCAGACGAACTTGTTGAAGAGTATAGACTCGTACAAGCGGCAATCAGTCGTGCTTGCTTTGTGCATGTCCGTTTCTCGCTGTGCAATGAGGCAGGCCCTCCTCCGATGGCAGCTTGAGACTCAAGGATTGATCACACATGGTCAGCACACAGTGGATCAGCGTACATGTTACCTTTCTTTCCGCCTGAACGTCAATCCGCATAGCCAGGCGAAGAGGACTGAGCTGGGGCACGGTGTAGGAGGCCAACCTGAATAGGAGCGCGAAGTCACTGCAGAGAAACCTCCGAAGAGGGCTAGCGCATAACCCGACAGCTACGGCGGACCAAGCGTTCCCAGAAGCAGTTCTTGTCACTGCGTCTTCAACCAGATCCTTCAATCGTCCTCGATGAAAGACCAAGCTCATTTATTGCCTCGTTCAAACGCCATCTACTGCACAAGCCATTCCTCCAAGATGCTCGCGCAACTCCCCGCACGCCTCCGTCTCTTTCGACCTTTTCTCGCCGGGCCACGATTTCTCTGGCCCTCCGCGTTCAATGCCGCCTCGAGAACATATTTTACTGCCCTCTTCCGAAGCTCGGTATCCCCTTTGCGCGCGTCACACCTCCAGCCAGCTCCGGGTGCACAAGTCCAGACTCGAGGGATGAAGACTCGCTCGTCGGTGAAGAGATTATGTGATGGTTGCAAGGTACATAATCCCCATAGGACACTTTGGCTCGTCATCCACATTCTCGAGGACTAGATCTAGTCACATCTTCTCTCTGTCCTGCATACGTATAGGCTTATTTAATTGCGTCTTTCGCTAACATCTTGCTCTCTCTTTGTTAGGCTGTCCGGCGCAAGAACCGGGTCTTCATCATCTGCGACAAGAATCCCAAGCACAAGCAACGACAGGGCAAATGAATAGTCAGACATGTATACAATCCTGCGGCCGAATATCTCAAGCGTCCTAACCCAGGTCATGACTCACGTCAAATACTCGAGCCATCTTGATTCTCTCCGGAGTTGAGCGGATAGAACATGCTCACTCCGCGCGGGATCGGTGGCCGCTGCAGTGAAAAGGAAGGATAGGAGATGATGTCTAGAGGACATTAAGACACAAAGACGATCCCCCCTCATACTCAAGCAACGCCAGAAAGTACCCTCTTCAGTCGTACTTCGATGGCCCACCGATAGAAGGATCTGCTCAGCCCAATGAATGCATGATCGACCAACGACCCGTCATCATGCGCCTACACACTGCCATCATCTCTGTACCATAAGAAAGTCGAATCCCACAAGAGGACGACGCTCGAAAGGAGAGTGCAAGATCATATCACCTGGAATCCAATGGCGCCGCAAGGGCACCAACCGAAGAGGCGGAACTCAGCTCATCTTGGGGGAAAGAGCCGAATTGAAGCGCGATATGGGAAAAGGATAAGGAGTATGTAGTATAGCCGAACAAAATCCAGTTAGCCAGGACCAAATCATCCGCTCGTTCAAGAAGCGGCGAAGCAAGCATTCTAGCCTTTCTCGCTGCCAAATCATGGTCCTCCTACGTCTCGATTGTAGCTGTCAACCCACTTGCATATGGGAGAATGGACCATAACATCATGCATTAATAGCGCACGTTGCATTGCAGCACTGATCGACGCTTTATGCTAACAACAGCTTCTCTAAGGATTGCAACGTTCTGCCAGCTAGACAAGTCCGGACACTGCTTGCTCCATCTGCGTCTCCGCATTCGGGTCGCACAACCGTTACAAAAGCACAATGCCGATCCCGCCTCGTTTACTCTCATCAGGCATGTTCTTGGCGTTGATGCCGCCGTTGATCGGCTTGGTGCGCCAGTTGTACAAGTAGTGGTGCAACTGCCCATCGCCGGCGCCGAATTTCAACTGTTCCAGGAACATGGGATTGTCGTGGAGTGTGAGGGCGTTGAAGACGTCGAATTTGGCCTGGGTCACGATGCAGCGTCAGTATTTTGAACGGGGAAACGACAGTCAGTGAAGCGGGAGTGAGGAAACACGCACCTTCTTGGCCTCGATCAGCAGGTCCTGGCCCAGCTGCAGCAGTCTCTCCTTCAAGCCTTTCTCCTTGGGGTTGAACGCCTGCTCGGTTGCATAGTAATAAAGATAGGCAGCCCGGACTTTGTCATGCTTCTTGCTCATTTCACCAATCACGCTGCTTTCGAGGCAGTAGAAGCTCCCAAAATCTGTGATCTTGCCATCCGTGTCTTCGACCACGAACGACCACACGACCTGATTCTCTGGCTTCTCCCGGTTGAGGAACCAATGTACAATCTCGGCTCTTGAGAATACTTGGGCGAGGTCGAATCGTTCAAGGTACCGCGACAGCAGATCATGGACTGCATCCACGTCTTTCTCCTCCATCTTTCGCCACCCGGGGGTGCTGGTGTTTGGAGGTAGCTGGTTCCGAGCAATCATCTTGGCTTGGGTCATGTTGGGAGGCAGAGGAGAGAAGCCGACTTCGTACAGCTTCAACCAGTCAAGGCTTCTGTGGAAGTATCGACAGCTCCCTACCGGTGTGGGTAAGACAACGCCGCCGGTGTAGATGGCTTGGTATATGCCCTCCAGATGGCAGCGGCGCGTGACCTCCTTGATGAGCACGGGCGCCAGTCTTCTCGATCTCAGCTTCTTGTGAACGCACATGAAGTTGATTTCCACCACGTCGAGGACATGTTGCCGTATCCTCAACTTGATCGGGATGCCAAAGATGGTTGCGACGAGAAGTCGGCTTGGCCCCTTTGCCCTGACGCCAACGTGCCAACTCTTCTTCCAATCAGGCGACTTCAAAGCCCAGTCCAGAAAGACGGCGGAATAATTGAAGCGAAACATGGCATGGTCATCCTCGACATAGTGTAGTGAGAGAAGCTTGTAGACCTCTTTGATCTCTTCGTCGTTGGTCAAGTCGAGTTCCACCCACTCATACCCTTCAGGCAGAGGTGCGGCCGTCTTTGGCACCAATTCCGGGATCACCTCTTTGATCGGGCCATCTGGTTTGTCCTTCCCTGCCTTTTCGTCAAAGCGCGGCACAGGCTGGGTTGCCCAGAATTTGTAAGAGGCCATGTCCTTTTGGTTTTTCCCCGACAATGACAGTCCACTCAGCAATTGTGACACATCCATCTTCTTGAGCAACTCATTTGCTTTCTCAGGAGATAGACCCGACAGCTCGCCTTTAAGGGCAGGGTTCATGTCAAGGAGAGTCTTTAGTGAGTCGCTGCTCAAGTTGGCGGCGGGTTTGGAGGGGTCTGTAGGTTCTTCGGGGGACTTTTTGCCGGTGATGGTAGAGACGAGTTTGGACTTCTTGGACTTCTTCTTTTTCTTCTTCGCCTCTCCAGATGCTGTGCCCGCTGCGTCTTGAGTGCTTTCTGTAGTTTCATCGTGGTGCTGTTCTTCGACATCGGACTCTGACTCCAGTTGCTCCTCGGGCGGAGCGCCCACCGGGTGAGATTCGGCCATTGTACCGGTCGTGAAGTTGGGATCGTGGACGGAGGATTGGGTCGAGATGTAGCAAGGTTGTGGGGAGACGACTGCGAGGAGTGACAAGCTAAGGTCTTTGGAATCTCACTGCCTCCGAATCACTAGAACTGCAGGGCTGCAAGGCACACGAACATACGAACTCCGCAGTCGCCAACTTTCTGCCCGATGCAGCTTGGCGCTTTGGTGGGGAACCTTTTTTCAGCCTCGCGGTGGTGATCTTGATTCGCGAAGCTCAGACGCAGTTTGCAAGATGTGCAGTTTGTAAGACCGAAGAGCCGAAGAACGGTGTGCATATACGAACAAGCTGCTCGCTCCTGTAAAGGCAGCGAGGTACTTGGGGATGGAAGCAGGGCCACCCGTCTACGATAGAAAGGGCAAGCATGCCTACCACGATGGCCTCTACCTGAATATAGACTCTTGTTTGAGATCCGGACATTTGCCCTCAGAGAAACTCTGCATCCCGTGCATATATGTATCGAGCCGAAAGGGCACAAATGTCTGTGTGTGCCGATTACACAATGGGAATTTATATAACTGCACACGTATTGTTGAGAATTGCCCACCTGCCCTTACGGGATTCCTTTAAGTATCTGGGCAGGGCAACCCGGGCACCGATAGGTCGACCCCTCCTGTTTCCGCCCCGCGCAGCCCGCCTGGGATTGGCCATCTGCACAGGCTGGTTAGCCCTGGCCCCTCAATTATTGTCCCGCCTGTCCGCCCACAGCCTAGGTTGCCCCCCAATGGCCCTTCCCCAGATTTTCTGTCTTCCCACAACTCGGATCTTCCTCCTCTCACCTCCTACCTTTTGAGTTCGCCAAACGCCAACAGTCAAACAACATGGGAGAGCCGTTGCTCAACGCCGCACAACATGATGACCATGAATTTTTGACCTTGAACCCCAACTCCCTCATAGTGGCCTTTGGGCCGGGCCCCTGGCCTAACATCCCACCGAAGATCCACCCTCCTCCTTTGGATTCAAACGAGCAGCTGTTGAGGGATCTAGAAGAAGCGGTGCCAAAAGAAAGAGGCGAACAATACACCATACGTCCCGAGCCAGTTCGATCCGGCCCTTACGATCCCTTCTTCATCCCCGACTCCATCCTCCTACATGGCCCGGTCTCTCCACAGACAAAGAGCGCATTCCTCCAGCTTCCGCCCGAGCTCCTCACCCTCATCCTAAAAAAGGTCAAAATCCCTTACTTCCAGGTATCCCTCGCCCTGACCTGCAAGACCATGGCACGCATCGCGGCCCAGAAAGACGTCCTCTCGCCCTGGCGCGGCTACCGCGACAAGGACGGCCTCTTCCGCCTGCTCGAACGGAAGAATAACTACATACCGCCGCATCTGAGACTATGTCGCGGGTGTTTTCGGTTCTTGCCCCGGAATGGAGGCGAGTATTGGGACAAGCAGATGACCGCTCCGATCTTCGATAGGACGACCGTCAACTGGTACGACCTTTTGATGTGGTTCCAATCAGACACGGGCTACGGGCATCGGTGTCCCCAGTGTTGTGTGTTGAAATTTGCGGCTTACGCGAGCGAGGGGACTTATCAAAAGCAGAGGGCGAAAGAGACGCTCTCGGAGTACGAACGCACGTGTCCCGACCTGCACAGGAGGATCGATAGACCTTGACTCTGGGCCAACCTCCCACATGAAACCGCTTGTCATTTGCAGAAGCCCGCCGGCATTGAATGGCGGGACAAAGCACCAAATCAAAAAGTCTACATGTCACCTCTCCCAACAAGAGCACGGATCAAGCTCTTCACTGGGGCAAACCGACTTTGGAGATAGGGTAGAAAGGAATCTAACCAATTTAACAAAATCATCAAGACGGCAACAACCCCCAAATCCCTCAGCTTTTTGAGTCCTGCGTCTTCCGTACAAACCACGCGACTCTTTCGAAGGACACACCGAGCCGCGCCAACATCCAACTATCAAAGCTATGACAGATCTCGGTGGAAGAAATGCCAGGGTGGGGGCTAGATTCAACGACCATTCCACGACAGCTGCCTTTGGGGAGAACAAGGAATATCAAGGAAAGCAAAGGGGGGACGCGACAAGTCGGCACAAAACCACGGGGCAGAGGGATACTCAAGGAAAGAAGTCCACGCAACAGTGTCCAATGGTATTGGATATCAAGCAGAATTTAAAAAGTGGTAGCTCGTCCTCATTTCAGGATGTCCGCAACGTGCTGAAGTTGCGCTCATATACTCATTCGGTCGTAAACTTCGTAACGCACGCTCCCTTCTTCTCCCTCGCAAGAGAAGCTGGGATATCGTGAGCTCGAAAAGGCCGCAGGGTGGACCAAAAACTACTTAGTCGTCGCCGCCTGTTCTCTCCCTCCCGCCTTTCTTGGTCAACTTTGGTCGTGGCTTCGTCGTGGAGTCCTGCGATTTGGCCTTGGCCTTCGCCTTGGACCTCGACTTCGAACTCGAGGCGCGCTTGGGTGGAGCTTCATCTCCAGCAAACTCTCCGTCATCATCGCGGTCGTCGTCGACATCTGCTACAGACAAAGTGGGCGTGGAGACAGCATTGGTGCTCGTGCCAGGCTGGCCTTCAAGACCCTCAATGCCCTGGATCTCGCCGAGTCCCTCAAGAACCTCGATCTCATCGTCGTTTTCCATTTGGTCGTCGTCCTCGTCCGCTTCGTCCTCTCGCCGTTTCCTCCGCTTCTCTGCCTCCCCTCTGAGCCTTTTATATGCATTTCTCATCCGTCCCGACTCCTTGCCCGTGCGATTTCTAGGAGCCATCGCCTCCGCTTGTGCTTGGGCCTGCCCAATACCCTCACCACCGACGGCAAGCGCCTTGCCACGAGTTCCTGGGTTTCCATTGATACCCCTTCCACCCACACCAACCGCTCCGGAGAAGAATCGCGTGATATTGCTCTGCGTTCCCTCCACCTCGCGCCGATTCAAGTCCCGAATCACCGGGACCAGAACCTCGTCGGTTCTCTCCTGCGTCCACCCGATCGTCGCCATCAAGAAGCCTCGTAATTTGTCCAAATCCGGCACACCCCATTGAAACGGCTCCGAATTTGAATCGACTTCCGGGTTCAAGTATGCCTCATCAACTCTCAAGTCAGGAAACCCCGTCGGTAGGAACAGGCGTTTCTGCACCGTCTTGCGGAATTTCCGTCGAAAAGGGGTTGTCAGTTGATTTTCCAGATCTTGGGGCCTGCCGAGCTGGACTCTCTCACACCACGCCTTGAACTCCTCTAGATCACCAAATTCGGTCAAAATCTCTAGCGCAGTCACGGGCCCTACCCCTGGAATTCCTTCCGTGTAATCGCTGCCCAACAGATGCGCGAATCTTATCAATCTCCTCCTGTCCAGTAGAAATTCCTTTTCAAGATCTGAGGAGAGATAGCACTCGACGTACTTTGCCGCGTTGAACATGTTCTTGTATATCCTAGTTCCTCCAAAGAGGAAGATATCCGAATCGTCCGTGACGATCCCATCTACCAGGCCCAGGCGGACGAGTTCAGCACACTGCGCTTCGGCTTCCATCGGGGCGGTAATGTAAGGAAGGCCGAATAATCTCAACAGTGCTTGACATTCTTGGATCATTGTCTGCGTGACTTCATCGGCATCTCGGCGGTCGCGTTTTTGTTGTGACCGCAAGGCTTTGAGTTCGGCATCGAAGTCGCGCATGGCTTGTTCAGCCGTGGGACCTTGGGCATTGTTGAGGGCAGACGTGAAACGGGTGTGCTCTTCAGCCTCTTCTGCCAGTTGACGCATCAGCTCTTCCTCCGAGGCGGAAAGGTAATCGAAATCTTCCTCTTCGGCTGGACCCACGTCTGGAATTTCTGTGATGCTTGATTCTGCGACGGGTTGATCGCTGAGTCCTGGAAGACCCTCTACTGCAGGATAGTCGTGAAAGGCACCAGTCGGTGGTGGCGCTTGCTCTAGCGTTACAGCTGGTTCCATGTCCACATCTTCAAATTCTTCGCCTTCATCTTCATCTTGCGCCGCAATCGCTGTGCCGCGCCGAGGTTGGGGAGACTCTTCTTCGACGGTACCGAGCGATCCCGGACTTATTGGCTGTACAGGCTGCTCATTGTCCGACTCACTCCATTCGACTTCCTCGAAATCGCTCTCTTCGACAGCAACCTTTTCAGGAACAGCTTCAGGCTTGTGCTGAGGGACAGAAGATGGTGGAGGCGGTCGAGCTTGTATTTCTTCGGCTATCTCGCCAATCGTCGGCGATGGTTCTTCCTTGGGTTGGTTCTCAGCTGCGATTTGTCGTGCAATCTCATATCGTTTTTCGCGCTCTTCGTCTCTTTTTCGTTTTTCCGGATCTTCGACTTCTTGAACCTCGGGAGGTTCAGGCTGACTAGGAGGGTTGAGTTCATCGACAGCTTCTTGAGATGGCTGAGTTAACAATTGCACTTCGTCCTCGACATTCTCCTCTTCGAGATCAACTGGATGTTGACTTCTGCCTCTCTCGTCCTCAGCCTCGAGGTCAATCACCACTTTGATATCATGGCGCCGTATGGCGTCCCATCGAACGGCGTCTTCTTCTCCGTGCACGACGTCTGAATCATCGACAGTCCCAATCCGGGATTTCATATCCTTAATGTTCGGGGTGGCATTGAACCATTCCGGCATCGGCTGAGGAGGCCTCTCCTTGCGGAAAGCTTCATCTCCGAGATCCCGATCGAAACCACCTGATAGATCCTCTTCGACCTTCTTGGATTTCTTCTTTCCCAGTAGTGACTGTCCGAGATTGAGGGACTCGAAGGGCAACGGGCCGTCAAATTTTGAAGTGGCAGTGGTTGTCACCTTCGATGACGTCGGACTTCTCTCTCTGACGCTCGGTGTTGGCTTGAGTTTGGTTCGCCTTGACTCTGCGAGGGCGGATTGTAAGTCAAAGCCATCTTCTTCTGCAGACTCTTCCATGGCTAGTTCTGGAGCTGCTTCCGCCACCCAGCCACCGCCCCTTCGGTCGTCATCGGTTGGTTGCTCTAAAGACATTGCTATGGCCCGTTGGAGATCCTCGTCATTCTCCTCTGGCTCCGGGTCCAGTGGTAGAACATCCTCAAATAAATCGTCGTCGTCGTCGCCCTCTGCTTTGTCCTCGGGAACAAATAGTGATTCGTCGGTCGTTACCATATCCGTGTCCTGCACCAGAGGAACACGTCGTGGAGCCTTTGGAGCAGCATCTTTAGCGTTTGAGGCGGCCTTCCTTGCTTCGTAAACCGCTTTCCTCTTTCTCGCAATCTCTTCGGCCACCTCTTCATATGACATGTCATAGTCCACGCCAGCCTTTCTCTTCCGCGCCCAGGTCTTCGGAAGTCGATTCAAGCCTTCAATCGCGACATCTTCAAACTCGTCCTGATCCGAGTCAGCACTGAAATCCACGTCAGATTTTCCCTCATCTTCTAGGTCGATTGCATTCTCCTTCTCGGCGCCTTGCCTATTTGACACCACACCCAAAGCCCATCCCCCCTCTACCCCTTCATTCTTCACCAAAATATACTCTTTGCCTTTTTCACCAGCAATCCTGCCACCACCCTCTCTCAGGAAATCTCCTTCCACCATACCATTCAAGTGCATGAGTCTTTGCGTCAATTCATTTCGCTCCTTGACCCTCTCGATCTGGAACTTTGAGAACGCCATACGATCGGGAAACATGCCATCGAGTTGTTCCTTCGAGTAGCCCATCCTCAATCTCGACCTCAGCCTGGCGGCATTCAAGATGTTATACCGATCCCCAGCGGGCAGTGACAGAAAGAAGGGGCTCTCGAAGTCGATCTTGCTGAAATCGTAGAGATTGATATCCTCGCCTGAATGAAACTGCCGCGCATACTCCTCCAATTCGGCTTGAGACATGATTCTCGGATCGTTGGGCGCGCCCATCTCCTCGATGCTTACGTCCAGGTCGGGTAAATGGTATTGGTCCTTCTTCCTGAACTTTTCGCCTCGTCCAGCTGTGCGTTCTTGCTTGGACATGCCCAGCTCTTCGGCATACACCAGCTCTTGGTCCGGAGGCAAGGCCTCTTCGGGTGTCCTCTCTCGCTCGGTTCTTCGCCTCTTTTCTTCCTCCTCGGCGGCCCTCGCAACCTGCACGGCAAGCAGCTTCCCCGCCGTCCGCGCCGCATCTTCTCGTCTGCCTTCCCGTCTTCTCTTTCTCTTCCGAATCGTCTCTCTCTTCAAAACCGGCGCCCCGCCATCAAAGACAAACACGGGCTTGATCCCAAAGTAGAGCAGTTTACATATGCGCCGGAAGAAGCCGACGACGTGGCTGTTGCGTAGGGCGTTGCCCTCCTTGTCTCGGACTGCTTTGAGGAATTGGTAGATCCAGATGGATGCGTCGACGGCGAGGCGTTTGCGGTTGAGGGATGCGAGTTGGGTTGGACGGGCAGTGGGGGCAACCACAGTCCACAGTCCAGTGACACCCATGGTAAATCGCTGAGGTCAAAGAACTGTGCGTTGGCGACTCTGCGCTGATGCTCAGCCGTTTGGACGGATTTGAAGGGGAAGTCTGTTTGCGGCCATTGCTACAATGCCGTGGCAGCAGATGTGATATCGGGACATAGCGCAGGTAAAATGACGACTTACATTATTAGGTAGGCACCCTCGCTGCGGTGCCTCAGTCACGCGACAGTGACGCGAACTCACATGCCTAGCCCCTACCATACAGTACAAATCTATCAAACTGGAAACTATGCAGACTGACAGCATCTACCGACCTTCCCTTTCTATAGGATTCAAAGAGCACGCAGATATGGCTGACTGCAATATCAGGCGGTCATCCGAACGATCTTTATGCCGATCATTCATCGCCTGAGATATACTGTACTGTAGTAAATATATGCCTACTAGGTAGCGTCCGCAAAACTCAGTCGGAATAGTAGTAGTCATAGTCCCAACTGCTGACGATGTCCCTGCAGCTTGTCGGTCCGTCGTCATCGTAGTCCCCTCTGACAAGGTTGGCCTGCTTGAGATTGCAACCAAAGGGGATTTTGTGGTCGTTTGATAAAGTGCGCAATTGCACGGAGTGACGAGGCTTCGCGTATGACGGCGCTGCTAAAATCTTAAGCTCGATCATATTTTGCTACATTCTGCCGCCATCGAGGCCCATTCTACCAAATTTCCGCCCTTTGCAGCGAAAAGGCCGCTTCCCAGCGATACGTATTTGACTCCGTGCTAGCCCAGTAGAGGCTTGGAAGTCAGCCCCTTGAGATAAAGATCGACAAAAGCCCTGTCACAAAAGAAATAAGAGCAATCGAAACCAGATAACAATTTAGTTACCCTCCTCCTTAGCATTCTCGGTCGAGCCTGAAGGACCAACAAGCGTGGGAGCAATCCTCCGTCTCTTCGACTTGCTTTCCTCCTTTTCGCTTTCACTTGTTGCCCCATCTCTCTTGCCCAAGACGGAACCACTAATGGAGCTTGTAGCAGAATGTTGCCCGCCGTGGACACTTGCAGGAGTCTGAGGTGGCGTTGTCATGGGTGGAATGGCCACCGGAGGCCCGGAATTAGAGGCTGTCACCAGGGGCACATGCCCCAAAGTAGGAGTAGCATTGTTTGGAAGGCCTGAAGTTTGAATCGACGTCATTGTAGCTATCGATGACTGCGAATTGGATCTTGTCGGACTTCCGGGACGAAGAATAAATGGTGCTGGAGAAGGCTGCGATGGTGGTACAGGAACAGGAGATGCTTTTGTCAGTGAAGGAGACGCCGTAGCAGTAGGCGTGGGAACAGGTGTTGAATTCGCAGAAGAAGTTGGTAAAGGTATCGATGTTGTAACAACCGGATGGCTGTATGTTGGATGGGGGCCTGTGTAAACCTGCCCCAATTCACCCGGTGCGAACGCCAAAGTCGAGCAAAAGCCGTCCGTAGAGGACATCAGGAGGGTAAGGCCATCATTTGACCTGCGTCAACTTGTCAGCAGCATTCTTGGAACAGACCGTTTCAAAATTTACCAGGTCAAGTCTGAAAACGTAGCGTAGTGGAGGTTGCTAACAACGCAAATAGGTGTCGTTTGTTGAGTGTCGTAGACAAACACTGCATCCTGCGTCGCCACAGCGTAGATCATTCGATACGGGAGGGAGAAGGCTGGTGTCGGTGCAGGGCTGGCAGGCTCTCCGTCGAGCGATGGTTTCGGTGAAGGAGCGGACATTGAATCAGGACCAGGAGTAGTGGCCGACAAAGGTGGAGGCTCCATAACCATTGATGGATTCTGTGGGACTATAGGATCTGGTAGGAGCGGTATCTCCTCGCTCGCCGACGAGGTGTCGATCGTGATGTGGTTTGTCGGTTTTGGGGTGGACCGCAAGGTATAGAGGATAGGAGAGCACTTGACCGCCACGGAGGGCTTCTTGTGCCCTGGAAGGTGCGCCACTGGAGGCTTGTTGAAGCCAGCTCTGGTGTAGATGTAGACCGTGTTTGTCACGTCGTCCATGGTCTTCATTGGATCAGACGCCGTTGGGAAACTGGTCTTGTAGTGTCCCGCAGGTGTAAACAACAGGCTGCCGTCCGGTGAGAACGTGAGACGACGGAAGAAAGAGGTCATGGTTTCGTTGTGGTACAGATTCGTGTTCTTGACGGCAAGACCCATGGCTGCATTCAGACTCGGGGACGAAATTTCTGGTCTCACAGCTGGCAGCGGTAACGAAGGTGCTGGCGAAGCAGATCTTCGGAATGAAGGTGACGAGCCAAATGATGACCGCCGGCTTGAGGTTAGAAGGGGAGGATCCATAGGGAGAGGTGTGGTCAGAGGGGTTCCTGGATTTGAGGGCGCAGGGGAAGCAATGGCCAAGTTGTTGGCACTTGAGTTCGATGCACGGTGCGTTAACTCTGCCGGTGCTGGGCTGTTGGACGATATTCGCCTACCGGGCAGATCCATCTTGTTGAACTTTCCGTGAGTGGAAAGTGTGGGCGTGCCATCTTTGAGCTTGAGAGCATAGATGTGAACCGAACGATCCGATGACTGGGTTGCAACAAACTCATTGAGAGGGTCCCAAGCCACACCTTGCACGAAATGGCTGTGTTCTGCTATTTGGCGGATCATGGTCCCTAAAGCAAAATTAGCCGTGCCATGTTCGGGAGGTGGCCATTTCAACATACCGGTATGTGCGTTAAAGATCCTCGCAGTGTTGTCAACTCCCCCTGTGATGAAATATTGACCATCTGGAGACCAGGCCAGATCATAGATTTCTGCTCCGGTAGACGTTCTGCACATGTGTTTGATCCTCCATGTTTCCTTATCATCGGCATGTTCATCGGTCATGGTGGCCATGGAAGATTCGGAGGGTACCCAGAGAAGGACGTTGCCATCGTCCCCGGCCGAGGCAAGCATTTCACCTACGTTCCCGTCAGCATGCAGTACTCAGACCGGCGTTGGGAGACAAACCTTTGGGGCAAAATCGGACGACATTGACGGGTTGAGTGTGTCTGGTGAGGGTTGATAGATATGTGACTTTTCTCTCCTCGCCCTGAGCTTCAACGCTCCATAACTATTTTCACCCACATCAGCAACCTGAACCGAAGAAACCAACGAAAGGGGAGGAATTTTATACCCGGACATTGTTATCACTATTCCCCGTTAGCCAAAAATGCCGGATACTGTTGCATTGAGAGAACTCACTTTCCAGCCGTAGCTAGCCTCCCTTTACCATGAGGATCGAAGTGGACCGAATAGATGGGCTGGCTCTCTTGGTGCCACTGAATGAGAAGCGGTCCGGCTTTCATGACGGCATTGGAGAGTGGCCTCAAAGGCCGCTTTATGGAGGATCAAAATGGCAGATTGAAGTTGTGGAAATCGGAGTCGTAGAACATGCACCGGCTCTCGTTGCCGCTGGTGTAGAAGTAAGATGCGGTGGGTGGACGGCAGGCGGCAGAGGAGCTTTCGTTTGCCTTCCGTGAAGCGGAGATGGACAACGGGCACGCGGCAGAGGGAGCTTGCTGAGTCAAAGCATGCAGTCAAGCGGACCAGAGTACTCTGCTCCCATCACTGAGTATCGGAACAGAGGTTGAAACAAGGGCTATTGGTAGTCTGAGCAGCAACGGCGCAGTTCAACTACTAGTCGTACAGACAAAGACGGGCGGCATGCCTCGTTGTGGAGGGTTGCCAATGTGCTCCGCAGCCAGATTGGAATTGGGCGGCTCGCCAGGTGGAGAAAAGGACCAGCCCTGATCTTCCAACGCTACTGGCACTTCACAGGCACCTCACAGCTGCTCAACCCTCCCACACAAAACCTGGACCTGGAAACTTTGACGCGCTCGTGCCTCTATCAACCACGTCCTGCGGCCTGGCGCGTCTGACCACATCAACCCGCCCATTTCGACCCTGGGGCCAATCCTGCAGCGACGACCATCCTTTTCAATGTGAAACAATTCATTTCTGGTGGGATTGGTGAAATTCTATTGCGTTTCCCCCGTAGCATTAGGTCATCACTCGACATAGACTTCTTGCTCCTAGAGCTCCAAATAATACCATGTGCCAGCTGCCTGTCTTTCGCTGGGTCCATGCCCTCCAGTTGATTCGGCCCTCCAGGCCGCAATAGTACATTCCCAGCAAGACTGCAAAATCTCTGCTCCGTTACTTCGACTCGACTAGCGTCGATCGAAATCCAAATTGCTGTGCGAAAACCGATTCGCTTTTCCGAAGACGTAGCTTCCTAAAGCTGTCTGTGTCTCTGTGCGTTGGAATAACCCGGCTGCGCCAACCGACGCCTATTGAACTAGAATCAATCGAAATGGCACGGAGGCCATGACGGCAAGGTCTGGGAGATCTTGCACCCAACCAGGATCCGGTCATATACTTGGTCCGTGGCCCATTGTCTGGATAGAAACGAATGGCAGGATCGACGTTGCCGGAAATAAAGGGTGTAACGAACGCAGGAATGATTGGAATTGCTTTCCTTCTTTTGGTTTCGCGGTCTCTTTAAAAACTCTGGGCGGACACTTGTGCCGGCTGCAAGACCCATTAGCTTTGGAATCACAGGTTTGAAAAAGATTGGACCACGCACCGGACTGTTGAGCATATTCTGGCGAGCATTTCTGCCCTTCTTGATATGACTCTTCAGAGCACTCGAATCCAACGGCTTCAGCAACTCAAAACTGCACAGCAGATTGCTGGACACCGACATCACGGCCCCCCAGTTGTCAAACTCTCCGCAGTACTTTGAAAAGGGTTAGCGACGTTTTCTCCATACGATGGATTGATACACTTACGTTGGGCGCAGAGAAGACTGTGACAAGCAAGCGGTCGTTGAAGAACTCATATCCGTCTTCGACGACCATGTGAGCTCGGCAGACCAGGTCGAAATCGTGGCGAGCCAGAAAGTCGACGATCACCTTTTTACCAAAGCAATAACTGACTCCTCGTTCGTTTGACTCCCAATCTTGATCCATGTCCGCTGGATCACTCCACAACAGATCATTCAACAGCCCATAATCAGGAACGTCTGTCGGTCGCGCAATCTGTCGGATATCGTCCATGTGGGAAAGAGACGGTGACAGACCGCCATGGACACAGAAGATTTTATCCGCCACAATCGCAGCAATCGGCAGGCAATTGAAGGTGTCGATGAATGTCTTCCAGATCTTGATGTTGCACCTTCGTTTGCATTCGTCGTAAAACCCATAAACGCGAGTGACATTAGCACACTCGTGATTACCGCGAAGGATGAAGAAGTTTTCCGGATATTTCAGCTTGTAGCAAAACAAGAGTAGAATTGTCTCGAGAGACTGTTTTCCCCGATCGACATAGTCGCCCAGGAAAAGATAGTTCGCATTCGGAGGGAATCCGCACATTTCAAAAAGTCGGATCAGATCGTTGTACTGACCATGAATGTCACCCACAATTTTGACCGGTGCCGTGAGCTCTAGCAGTGCTGGTTGAGATAGTAGCACTTCTCGCACGGCGGTGCAGATTGCCGTAATCTCGGCGTTCTTAAGGCAGACAGCCTTCGTCACCTTGGTAGTGTACCCAGCATCTAGGAGGCGAGAAATCATGTCGTCCAAATCCATGTCATTCACTTCGCTCATGCCCATACCACCTCCTGGAGAAGCACCTGGCAACTCTGCCAGTTTGGCCCGCAATGAGGCCTTGGTCTCCGGAGCTCGAGGGTTAATCTGATTTTCACGCTTGACCAAGATGGAATCACCGGCCTTTTGTGTAGATGAGTGGACGTGCGCCTGATGAGGAGCTTCCTCAGACACTGCGCCTACCTCACCGGTCCTCTGAGCACGATCCACCGACTTGTGACCTTTACCCACGGATTTGGACTGAGTCGGTGACGGTGGTCGCGCGGGTGTGCTGGCACCTGGTGACGGAGCTTCGTCGTCGTCATTGGGCGATACGGGAGATTCTACAAGGGGATTGTTTGTGATCTTCTCTCTGGGTACTCGAGAAGAGCCCGAGCGGCCACTGGCAATCGAACTGGCGTCGGCCTTGTCGTTGTTGGGGCCTTCTGACCCCGCAAGGGTTGAGCCCGAGGCTCTGGGGCTGTCGTTGGCCTTGTCATCTCCCGAGCTCTTTATTTTGCTTCGAATGGATGACCGAATGGACCTAGAGGAACTCTCCCTCGTATCGGACTTGGATATCGAGGGATACTGTTGTAGAGTATCCGGAAGATTGGAGGAAGAGCCGCTCTTTAGTGGGGTTCTGGTACCATCGCTGCTCTTTGACTGTTGTTGGCCCATTGAATTCTCGGCCTAGCAAAGGTATGGCAGGTCGCAGAAAAGAGGTCGGGGAGGGAAACGAGCGGGTCAAGGAGGTTTGAGGAGTGAGATAAGCAGCCGCTTTGAGGAATGCGTTTTGGCGACTTTATTCAAGGGCACTCTGGAAGGAGCACACTGGAAGTATGCTCAGACGAAATCCACCTTCTAATATTGGGGCGCAATGTCGCTGGGTTGACCGGCTTCGAGCGATGGACTTGGAGGCAGAGGTGACAAGCAGTGACTGTGCATGAAGGTGTCGCTAGTGGGATGAAGTTCCTTCGTCTCGCCTGCAGCAGAGAGAAGGCCAGAAGTCAGCAAAATCGTCCAGCACCAGCTTCAAGGTCAAGCAAGCTAGACGAGAGGGCTTCTTTGTAGGGATGGAAATGTCGCATGGGGCCTTGATGGTGAAACACGTTGCGTCACCGTGCGGAAGGGCTGGATAGGAACTGACCTGCGGGAAAGGTAGTGGCTGCGGACGGACTTGGTCAACAGAATCAGAGCAAGTAGCACGTAGATTGTAAATCTAAGGGATGGGGGCGGTGGGAAGCTGAGGACAGCGGTCTAGGGTTGATAAATAAAATGGATGTTAGATTTCGTGGAGGGAGCAACATGAAGGCCCGAAAGTGCAGGCAGGGCACCGCAGGGTTTCGTACACGGTCTAGTTTCGCGGCGCCAGGCGGCTGCCTCGTCTGGTTGGCCACCTGTTCGGCCATATCGGCTTCGTGGCCCAGAACATTCGAACTCTGGAGCCTTAGTGATCATTGCCTAAACCCCTAACTCCTGGTCACCACGCCTAACTTGGGCCGCAGGGGAGCCAGATGAGGTCACTCTCTGTACTACCTATTATTTTGGGGGTGCTACAAATCACTGCGATTGTCTCGGGGCCGAGCGCTTGCAAGTACATGAAGGAATAATGATAATAGTAAGCCCAAGCAGTCCCAACGTGGAGGGAGCGCACCTTGGCGCAGATCCAGACTAGAGTTTGCTCTTGTTTGTCCATGGCTGACGCTTTCTCTGGAGCTGATTCGCCTTAATCGCGGCATCCATTACATTGAGTTCCTTGATTCCTTCCTGCCTTGAGCGCTGCGTGAGCCAGCCTGCCCTACGGTCAATTATGACAGGAGGGCAAAAGTGCGGTGTGCGTCTTCACATGCCTCTGCGAACTGTGCTCGTAGGAAGGCCAGGGATTGTGCGTCCGCAAGGTGTTTGGCCATAGCTTGGCTCAGAAGGCTTGCCGTCAGGTAGGCAGCTTTGCTTTAGGAGAGGTTCCTCCTGTCTTCAACAATGCGAATGTAGTTTGCTCGAAGTTTTCCGTAGTTCGTGTGACAGCTTGAGGAAGGGATCTTTCCAAGGATCAACTTTGCAGTTCCCACCTCTTCATGTTCGCGTCCGAATCGACAAGGACTGGCTGCTGGGCCACTCCCTCTTCTCCTCGACTTCCATCTTTGCAATCTGCTTGCCTGGAATGACAATAAGGCCCACGAATCGCGATGTCATGTCCACTCTGCTGGCCTGTCCGGTAGCCTTCAATTTGTCGAGCGCGGCTTTTTCAGCTGCTTTGGACGGCATTCTGTACTCAAATGAGTTTGAGAGAATGATATTGCTGTCATTATCGGTACATCGAAATATTCCCGAAAATAGTCGCCCGTCTAGAACAGTGACATTGAACGTCTTTCCGAGCAAGGATTCGAGGAACTGTGTAGCCTCAGCCTCTTCCATGTTGGAGAAACAGAGCTTGCTTGGAAGGGCCCAAAGCCGCCTTCTGGTAGCTTGTTATGCGGTGTACCACCTTTGCGCGTGAACTGAGGCGAGAAGGAAACATTGAAACGGCACAATCCCGGAGAAATGTTGAGAGAGACTCAGCCTTGCAGCCGGGCTTGGCAACGAGGCGCAAAAAGCAGAAAGCTTTCCGTGCCAGTCAACAGTCTCGCAGCTATTACACACTTGTTTCCTGGATTCGGACATGCACACCGTGGACCTGCTCTTCTGCTAGTAAACAAGTGATGTAGTTGAAACCCCTATGTATCTAGCTAGGTAGGTAACCGTCAATCTCTTCTATGATCCCAAGGTGAGTGCAGAAATGATTACGTGCCCACCAATTCCAGCCTCATCTTCTTCTCACCTCCAGGACAGCGACTCGGAACTCATTATCTATTTGTTTTACTTCACTTCTTCCACTATCTTCACTACACACTCATCATCTCTTCCTGAACTTTCTCGATTTGATCTCCACTGTCCAATATTCCTCGCCAATTGTCTTCTCCGTGAACCTTGGGATGTCAAATATCTATTCGCGGATTCGTCTATCATCGGCAAAGGAAGAAAGACTCTCCACCTTCAACCGGGCGATAGTATAGGTGCAAAGTCCAAGAACAGATCAGATACCATGTCAAGGGCGTCCACGGAGGAATCTGTCACTACGATGGCTACGGACTCGTCGTTTTACGATTCTTGCTCAACCGGAAGTTGGGACACTGAGATCAACTCGGATGACGGAGAAGATTACCGTCGAGGTGATGACGACGATTTCCCTAGGACAGCACAGAGACTCAAGCCGCTTTTGACATTGAGCTTTAACAACTGGGGAAAAGAAAGTCACCAGAGACCCAGACTTCTGTTTCGGGCTTTCGAGCCTGAACACGGATTGCGTGCTCGCTGCTTTCTGGACATGCGTCCTTCAACACTTCCACCGCCACCGCCCACGTACGGCGGCAACAAATTCGGATCGTTGGTTTATCGACATCTTATCACAGACAAAACGTTTTCTTCCCCTTATTTGTCTTTTACACAAAATCCAAAAAGGGCGATAGAAGCACACCTCGCTAAGAGCTCAGCACACCTCTCTATAGCAGTCATTGACTATAATGTTCTCGAAGAGGAGATTAAGAGATTATATGGCACAGGCAATGGGCCTTGGCTTGTTCCAAGTATCGTCACAGACTATGGATTTAAGGACCTAAAGAAGATTGAAAAGGATCAGCCTGTTAAGCAGGGTGTCAAAGGGCAGGAGGGTTACACAGGAAGGGGCGAGGTGCGTGTTCCAGCACTATAACCAAACCTCGACTACTAACGAGATATAGTTCCTAATCTGGGGCTCTGTGCCCTGTGATCCTGTCGCTATCCTGTGTTGCGAGGAAGCCCTCCAGGTATATGAAGTTCTAAACTCGCTGAAAGATTCCGGATCAGTTATCGATTACGCCTCCGGTGTGTCTATTGGCCAAGTATGACTCGTTCAACTCGACTCCGGGTCTAAACTAACCGCTATAGTGTCTAAAGAGTATACCGTCTATGTACAAAGCAGTCGTGGCCCGAAAACTTATCAATGCCTTCAAGATTCCCGGGTATGAAAAGGCTCGCGACAATATTTATCTGAAGAAATTCATACAAGGAGTTGAGGCCAGTTCACCAGAACCTAGCGATTCGGATTCCCTTCCCGACGAAGTTATCTTGAGTCGAGTACGTAACAGGTCAAGGAGCGCGGAGACAGTCAAGTATTCTAAGTCGGCTCGGATGACAGAGAGGGTGCACGTCACAGTTGAGGCACGAGAGAAGATGTTGAGGTCTGCCAATACAGCCTTACCGTGTCCCGAACCAGCTGAAGATCTACAGGATCTTCTAGATTGTCAACTCGCAGAAATGGGATCAGAATTTGGCGTTACTACAGCGCCCTTCGACAGTCCTACATTGTCTCGGAGCAACGCTACAATATCGGGCTTTAGGAGAACACCTGACCAGAGTCCCAGTGAAGGAATAAGACTCAAACCAACCGAAGTGCAAATGGACACCGGCGGTGACCGGATGGAGGAAGAGGATAAGACTGCAGACGATACCGTCGAGAGTTCTCGACCTCAAGAACATATCAAACACGTCGATGACCCTGAGGTCGATATCTTCGCGTGGCAGGTGCGGTGGTGGGCGACGATTCCGACGCCAACTCCAACTCCACTTCCTGTTTACACGAGGGAGCTACATAATCTCTCAACCTCGCAGCCGAATGATTCGACGACAAAGTCTAACCGAACAGAGAAGAGAGACAGAGAACCTGCTATGACGGAGCAAGTGGTCATTCCCCCACAATGTCCAACAGCATGTCAGACAGAGAAGGAAGCATTATCGTCCAATATCATCGACTTAACGACGGAGGACACCAACTGTCATGCATCAGAAAAGGCGGCAAGTCTGAAGAATACCAACAGACTTGGGGCGAAAAGGCATCAGCGGAGACACGCAGTTACGAAAACAAGAACCAAAATTACCTCGAACTCGAACTCGACCTCGACTTTCAGGAAAGTCGACGTACGGCGCGGTAACTCTCACCGAATGAATTGTCCTTCCAAAGCCGCGCATGTCGATACCTCCATACTCAGCAGCCTGACCGAAGACGAGGACGAGATTCAAATCATCGCAGAAAGAAGATATCATAACCGACGTCGGCATGTCCGAAGAACTAAAACAATTATCACAATTCGCAGTCGGAGTTTGAGTGAGAGTATCATCTTCAATCAGCGAGGCTAAGACACGAATCCTAGGTCATCCAAATCGGTCGTCTCATCATCTCTCGGAATCGTGGCTCTTGCTGTCTTCTTGGGGCTGTTCAACCTTGTTGGAGAGGTGTAAATTCCGAAGGGCTACTTCTTTCTAAACACGCAAGGGCAGATTCTAATGTACGACATTCCTTGGGCATCGCTAGAGTTGCAGCTGTGAGGTGTATCGTACTGGGACAGAGCATTCATGTTTTTGCTGTCCATTTGCTATCGTGACGGCGGAGGAATTAAGTGTACACGCTTCATGCCAACTCATTGCTTCTACCTTCAAGCAACAGAGCTGTCAACGGCAGATAGAGTGACCCCCTCTTGAAGATACTGTGTTCCAGGCGAGGGCAATCAGCGTAACCCTGCTTCAATAACAGCCAAATCTTTCTTGTCTACCTTAGTGTGCTCAGTAGACCATCTCTTCTCCAGCGGTGGGCGACCACAAAGTTTTTCAGCTCGCCGGGAATGGTAGGATAGGCATCTGAAACAAAAGGGCAGGTCTGGAAGGAGGATGACATCTTGTGTCAACTTGATCAGGTATCTTGAAAATGAGCTGTTCCGTTGTGCCTGCGAAAGTGAGTAAAGGTCCAGCTAGAGAAACCACCCCTTCAACAGCCGGCTCAGTATGAGGATCAAAGACTTGTTTAAGCAAGCCATGCGAGTAGCCGACGCGCAAGCCAGAGTCAATGAGCCATTGTTGTTGACATCAAACGAATTTGCTGTGTTGGAATGTTTGCTGGGCGAGAATGTTCAGCTCTCGCCTGCGCCTGCGCCCTGACTTTCAGCTGTTCGCTTGAGCGCGGTCGATCGCATGCCGAGCCCTGAGCCTCCTAACCCATCTCGGCTTGGCTCCTTTGGCAACAGGAACTTAGCAAAGACGATGCTTTGCAAGTTCAGAGTGCAGGCACTGCAGTCGACCAAGTCAACCTCAAATCTCCCAATACACGACTTTTAAATTCCCTCTTGCTCGCTAGAAAGCAGGCATCGACCTCAAATCTCCCTTCGCCAAGTCCTTACAGGCCTTTGCCGTCCTCAAACGCCCCAAATCCCAAACTGCGCCCTCTGGGAAACCGGCCCCCTTCCGACCGCCTGCCCACTGACGCGTAGAAAACTTGCAATCCACATCACGGCCGACATATCCCTGCGCTTCCATGGTTCACATACTCTCATAATCCTCACCGTCAATCGAGGAGGGCGGATGCGAAGATGATCGCGCGGTTGGCGTTTTAATCAAGGAGATGTCGCGCCCACAGGGCACTCACTCTCACTCCAAGTTCGCTGATTTCTTCCCGACGGCTCCCAGCGTTCAGCAACGGAAATCTTCGAAGCTGCTTGATCTCGACCGCTCCCGGCCGCGCCGCCCTGACGATCGCGCAGAAGATGCCAACACGAAAGAGAACCCTGCTCGACACTCGCTGAACTCATCATCCACCGCGTATCACCCACGTTTACCCGCCAAACAGGACAACTTGGCAAAGACTCCCGCCGTCACTGTGGTTCCGGAAGAAAGCGACCCGTACGCAGGCGACCTTCTCAATGGTGTTGGCTCAGCAAGTTCGTCCAGTACCGCTTCATCGGTCTTTAGTGCTCCCGTCGCAAGCGCCGCCATGCCTGGCGCAAGTCATGTCAATTTCACCACTCTTACCCCTCTTACCAACTCCGACTCTCCTCCAAATGTTAAACTCATGAGCCCGACCGCTGACTCTGCCTCCCACCCCATGATGGGCGGCGGCAATAATGCGTCCACCCTCCATCAAGGGTCGATGACACCCCTCCACACACCGCCGACCCATCGAAGATCCGCGCGCGATGCCAATGCCGAAGTCAAAGGGACCAAATGTACCTACGATCCGGAACTTGACAAGACTCTGAACTCCAAGGACAAACGGAAGCTGAAAGCGCAGTTCGAGGATTTCGGAGCAAAGCCTCAAGACAACTTCCAACCTCCTGACCCGCGGTCGGCCATTCCCAACTACACAAAGGGTGTCGTGGGAAAAGGAAAAGCAAAATTTCGCCCTGCACCTTATAATCTCAAGTCGTGGGTGCCTGATCATGCAACCGCGGTTGCGCCGCCCCCCCCGACCACCGTCGTCGTCACCGGTTTCGACCCGATGACACCGCTGTCACAGATCAGTGCACTATTTTCCAGCTTCGGCGAGATCGAGGACTTGGACAATAAAACTGATCCGGTCACTGGGCGGTTTCTCGGCATCTGTAGCATCGCCTACCAGGACTGCGCCTCCTTCCAAGGCGGGGGACCGATCTCCGCAGTCCTCGCAGCCAAAACAGCATATCTTGAGGGCAAGCGCGGACAAAGGATAGGCTTGAAGACTGTGCAGGTGGCCATTGACCGAGATGGATCTGTAACGGAGAAGTTGGTGGAAAAGGCAATCGCATTGCACCGGAAAGAGAGTGGATTCACAAACCAGTCACGCATCCAACCGTCTCCATCTCCCTCAACACCAACAGCAGTCCAGTCACCAGGATTTGCGAAGTCTACCGGCCCGCCGCCAACTGCGCCAAAGGGGCCGTCAGGAAAGCCACCTTCTCGACCGCAGTCTACGTTCCAAGCCCCATTCGGACTCCCCGTTAAACCAGAGAGACCAAGCAAGCCTGTGGTCGCAACCGCTTCGCTTGTCGAGACGACGCCAATAGCCGAAACATTAAAAGTACCCTATATCTTCATCGCGCATTGTTACGTACCAGTTATGAGCACTACGATCCCGCACTTGAAGAAGAGGTTAAGGATGTATGATTGGCGGGATGTCCGCTGCGACGAGACGGGATACTTTATCACATTTGAGCAGTCGCGAAACGGGCAGATGGAGGCTAAGAAGGTGTTTCACGGCTGCCATATGCAGCCATTGTTTACATATGTGATGAACTTGGAATTACATCTCAACGGGAATCACAAGGCGGTCAGTGCAGCAGACGCTATACCTACGTCGACGGGGCCTGTCGATTTCGTCTATTCCAGGCAAGCTTATAGGCTAAGGAAAGAGCACGATCTCGACCTCGAGGAAGAAAAGCGACAGCGTGCAAGAGATTTGGATCCTTCTAGGGCTGTTGTGCAGCTTGTCATACAGGAGCTCCGGGATAAGCTGCTGGAAGATGTGAAATCACGCATCGCTGCCCCTGTCCTCTACGAGTATCTTGATCCGAGCAGACATGCAGAAAGGCGAAGAATCCTCGGTGTGAGTGATCCCGAGGGGACCCGGAGGCAGGGTTATGCCGATGAAGGCTCTCAGACCCCAGACTCGCGCCTGGGTACCGGGCGACGCCCGCTTGGAAGCAAAAACCTCAATATTCTTTCCCTGCCGAAAATTGGCAAGAGGCCTGGCGCAGACAGAGGCATGGTTGGTTTCCGTGATGAGAGAAGGAAAGCTCCAACAACGAGGCACAATGTCAGGCCGTTGTTTCACCAGCTGGCCCAGTTTCATGCCGACGACGATTCCGACGACGAACGGCGGACGTCGGTCACTCGTGACACAGAAGACCCGGAGAGCCGCCCTCCTAGCCGGATGAGTATGACCTCTATATCCGACGACGACGACGAACTTCTGCGCAAGGTGACAAAACGCCGCCTCCATGCTCGAGAGGAATCCGAGATGGGAGACAGCGTGGTCAAGGATGAGCTTGACGCGAGCAAGCAAACTGCGGAAGATCTCATCATCGCCAAACTCGAAAGGAATATTTACGAGATGTCCCCATCGTCGCGCAAACGAAAGAGGCTAGTGAAAGAGCTGGAGGCCCGTAAACGTCAAAAGGCAGACGACGAGTTGTTTGGCATTGGCCAAAATGACTTGGATCGGGAAGGATCAGAGGATATCAAAGTGGAAACTCCGATTGAAGCGACGCCTGATATCGATTCGGACGCTGCCAAGGTCAGGAAGCCGAAGCCGAAGAAGAAGACCAAGAAACAAATCTTGGAAGAGCAAGAAGCACTCCGACGAGCGCAAGCAGAGGCTGAAGCAGCTGAAGTGGTGGATAATGTTCTGGAATATGCTGAGGAAGAAGAGGCTCTCGCTGAAGCTGCCGAATGGAGGCCAGAAGTGGAATGGGGCGTCTCAGCCGTGGAGCCTTTGCCTACCGTCGATGACGACGATAATATCATTCCTGATCTTCGCGGATGGCAAGCGAGTCTGTTTGACGAAGAAGATCTTGAATTTTTGTCATCGGCAATGAAGTTGAAGAAGGCTATGGATATTGGCGATCCGATGGCGTGGGCCTGGAAACAAGAGCGGATTCGAAATCTCAAACCTGGGACGCAGCCGGGTGCCCTTAGGACGGAACCACCCATTGACGGATATTATGTTCCCAATCCATCCGGCTCGGCAAGGACGGAGCCTGTACGAAGAATCCTCGAGTCCGAGAAGTCGAAGTATCTGCCTCATCGCATAAAGGTTCAGAAGGCCAGGGAGAAGAGAGAGGCGGAAGCTAAGAAGGATCCTGGCAAGCAAGTCGTGGAACTGCCCAAAGCTTCTTCCCGCGGCAAGCGTGCCGACGATCGACGCACTGTCAAAGATCTGGACAGGCAGCGGGAGATGCTACAAGGTATGGGTGAGGACGCCGACGTCCTGCGATTCAACCAACTGCAGAAACGCAAGAAACCCGTCAAGTTCGCCAGATCTGCCATTCACAATTGGGGCCTGTATTCGCTGGAACGGATACAGGCAAGCGAGATGATCATCGAGTATGTGGGAGAGAAGATCCGGCAAGAAATCGCCGACTTGAGAGAGATCAAATACACCGAGAGTGGCATTGGCAGCAGCTACCTCTTCCGAATCGATGAAGGGACTGTCGTGGACGCGACCAAGAAGGGTGGTATTGCAAGATTTATCAACCACAGCTGTTCACCGAATTGTACTGCCAAGATCATCAGGGTGGGCGGCACGAAACGGATCGTCATCTACGCTCTGAGAGATATTGAGAAAGGTGAGTGCTGTCCGTGTTTGAACTGGGCGTGTGAAGGCTGACCTATTCTCTCCAGACGAAGAACTAACGTACGACTATAAATTCGAGCGTGAGATCGGCAGTGATGATCGCATCCCGTGTCTCTGTGGCTCGGCGGTCTGCAAAGGTTTCCTTAACTAATACTCCGGCATCTCCAGTGGCAGATGTTGAAATCCGTGGCGGGATCTGGCGGTTACATGCTTCTTTCGATGTTATAAGTGTGCATTTGAAAATATGGAAGAGCATTTGGGTCCGGCGTTCTCTTCCATGCGGCATGATGAAAGGACGGACATCTGACAAAAGTCACGGCACAGCATGGGTCCATGGAAAGGCTGGGCCGGGTTTTATCTTTGCATTGAGAGAATCGCCGAGGGCGGTGCCATATTGTGGGAGAGGCTGTGAGGAGTTCGCCAGGATCATCGTAATCCTATTTCAACAAGGCAGGGGTGTGATGAGTCGCAGGCAAGTGGCCGACAGTGAACGAACTCCGTTAACTCAACTCAAGTGATGGAGCATTACAGAAGGGACGACACCGCCAATGAACGAGTTGGAGAGATTTCTCTCTCTCTTTTTGTGTACTTGTATCATCTCAACCTACTGCTTGACAAGCACAGCAACTGCACGCCGCACACAGCCCGAAGGGTCTGGTCACCCTGAAGAAGGACATCTAAGTAGTCCGTACATAGAGTAGGGGCTAAAGTGCTTTGCCTCCATGGGCGGCGTTTCCACAGAATTGGCTGTTCTCTGTCCCCTTGATCGAACCTTTTCAACTGAGCAGAGAGAGGCATGTGCTTCTGAGAGACCTTCACCTCCTCTTTCGAGATACGACAGGCACACAACGTAACATCTCTCTTGGGTGACTGTTTCCGGAGCGGTGCTGGTAGAAGGTCGCTTCTTCTCCCACGCAAGTCCCCAGCGACGAACTGACAGCCCGACTTCCAACTCTCGCCCAGAGCCCAGAATGCGGTGTTTGCGAGCCCCTTGGTCCGTTGATGGCCGGGCCTGCTTCTGTGCAACCCACAATCAATTCCATGCTCCTCTCTTGCGTCTCATCGTGGGTGACCTTGCAGGAGTTGGGTAGGTGCAATTTCGCAGTTCAATTGCCCAGCCAATCAATCATATTTATCTCGGCGGCTGACGGCGGAGGTGTTCTGGAGCGAGATGTGACAGGTGCAGCGGTTTCTGTCTTTACTACCGCAATCCGTGTCTGGGCTCTTCTCACACCAAATGCGCAGGCAATAGAAAGTTGCCCACGCCTTCCTTGATGGGATATTCAAAGCCGCAGTTTCCACAGACCAGTTTCCCCTCCGACACACCGGTCTCGAGGAGGAGGGTGTGTAACTTCTTCAGGACCTCCTCATCAATCTCCGCCTCCTTTGGAGCACCCTCTTGTTCGTGGTCTGGCTCGTCACCTTCGACATCCATCTCGTGGTCCTCCTCCTTTGTTTCCGGGCTCATGTCGTCAAGATCCGCGGGGTTCTTCTCCGGGACCAGCGCCTGCAATCCCAATTCGGTCGCTGTGACGGTCAACGCCTCCCAGTTCACGCGCGGCAGGATGTTCTGCATGAATAACGGGTTGAACTCGATCTCGGTGCGTTCTAGCACGGCGTCCTTGAAGTGCAGCGGGAACGAGGCAGAGGAGGACTTGCAGGCCTTGACGGCGCAGGTCAGGAAGTTTGTGGTGAGGAGCTTCATTTTTGCTGGCTCGACGGACTGGAGCAGAGAGCGAGAGAGAAATCAGAGGACTGGGTGAAGTGGAAAAAGTCCTCTCTTGCGCCAAGCCAAAGACCCGTCGAGACAAAGATCTTAGAAATTTGGTAGCAATATCCTGCTAAATACAGAGTTCTTAAAGGTTGGCTTGAGAGCAGTTCGGTACAACTTGGAGCAGTGTCGCTGGTTTCTACACTTGGTTTATTACGAAAAGTGTTGGTAGTAAATCATCAACGTTTGGAGTTGTCCAACTCCATGAATTTAATATAATATTGCACTCGAGGAAAAGGAACGCCCTTGTCTTCACCCAGTGCAACCAAGGATTGTCCATTCCTCTCTTCATGGAAAGATCCACCTCAACCACAGCAGAAAGTAGAAAAAAAGATGTCCGGCACGCAGGTGACTTTGCATCCATCACGGGAATCCGAAGACTCCCATCTCGAACGAAAAGCCTTAAAAGTGCCTCGATGCAAAATTCGGTCTAGTACGCCAATATGACCTACCACTCCATTGATGGATGAAGGAATTGGCGGTTGATTATGCGTTCATATTGTATTTTCATGAAGTGTAATGAGAGAAAAAGAGAAAAGAGAATCGGCAAAGCGTGGGCGGTTGTTCGGTTTTTGATAATATCCGGGGCCGGAGAATCTCTCTTGCCGGGGCTTGTCCTCTTTGAGCCTGGCGCAGAATCCGGCCTTGGCATCGACAATGATCTCGAGTTTTTTTCGCCCTTCTCTTTCGTGATCTTCCAAGCAACGTGTCCTTTAACAAACGCCATGGATGCCTTGCAGCAGCCGAATGAGCCATGTCTGGAAATGGGCGTCTCCTAGGCTCTTATGCTGAGATACCACCCATCCCTGGTTTGAGCTCCATCGTCCGCATTATGGGCAAGGCTTCACGTGTTGGAGGTCCACCAGGCGAACACGAGAAAGATCAAGCAAACGAATGCAAACCACTCCCTGTCCCAGCCTCGCCTCGTGCGAATGTCTCTTCCCTGCCCATTTCTCCTGGCAAACCCACAAACAGCCCTCAAAATATCGCGCCAGTCCTTCCTGGCTGGCGAGCAACCACACTCGGAAGCATCTTGACCTCTTCTCTCCCATGATCAAGACGTGGATCCAAGGGGACACTCCAAACTCCCCAATTCATCGCAAGTGGGAGACCAAAATCTGGGCTTTTAGCAGGGCCCTGTCTACTCCACCCTGCTTCTTCTGGTCCTGGTGAGGAAGCAGGACTATTTTCATGACAGACACTCTTTGCAGTACTTTCTCCGTTGTATGGCCGATCCAATGCATTTTATGACAGTTTTGCTTAGGGCCGAGATAACTCTTTAGGTGTGATTCAACATCAAGGCCCTTGTGAGAATTCCCACGACTCCGTCAAGCCTTGTAAGGGAGCAAGGATGTTCGATGTTTTATCATCTGCGAGAGCTGTTCGAAGACCTTGAACGATGCTCATCGAGAGTCATTGTTTTCACATGCCAGCCAGACCCAGCTTCAGGGAGGCAGAGCACATGCCAGCCTTTTCCCACCTGCGGACACCGTCATTTCGTCGCATATATATTTCAATCCAACCTCTTTATTTGTCTATTTGACATCTCATCTCCCATTTCTACCCATTCGCCTTCCATCCCTTCTGTTCTCAAACCTCCTTTACTCTGATCCATCCTGTGTCTCTATTCTCACATCCCATCTACCTCCTGCGTTCTTCCTCCATCGAACCTCACTTCATTCTCTTTCTGGCCTCATACCCGTAGCAGCTCTCTCGCCCAAGCTGACTCTTCTGTAAATGACCTTGGACTTTACTTCTGCTTATTTCTTCATACTTCTCATCCATCCCTCCTCGCCTTGACATCTTGACGCCATCATCTTCTTTGTCGTGTTTTCATCCTGTTCGTACGTGACTTCTATCTCTTTCTTGCCTTTCTGATCCACTCTTCCGTGGCTGTTCCCCTTCATTCCTTCTTGACGTTCACGTTGCCTCTCTGTTCAATGGATTGACATCATGGTCATGCCGCGGCAGCAAGATTGGACCAGGTATAATCAATACCTTCGAAAGCCCTACTTCTACTGGGACAATGACGGCCTCGGCTTGTGCTGCTGCATCAACGAACCTCTAAGTCACTCTCGCGCTCCATTGGGATTCGAAAGACCGCTTGAGACCTTTGCGGAACTCACTGCGGACAAACCGAGACACCCCTTCAGATTGGTGATCTATAAGAGGGTCTCAGTTGAGGATGAATGGCTGTGGAGATTCTGTGGCCACCGCGTGAATATGGGGGCTGTATCGACTTGTACTCAAGCGATCTCTCGATATCTCTTTCGGCTCTGGCACGATGAGAGCGGCGGCGAAAACGCCGAAGGACATTTTAAGAGTGAACGTGAAAAGCAAGGTATGTGCGCTGACCTGGAACTCATGGGGGAACAGGACATCCAGGAAAGTTTACGTGGGCACATGGGAAACGCAAAAGTCAGTTTCCAAAGCCCGTGGGTGTCACTCGCCACATCGCTGCTTTGGATCTTCTCCAGAGCTCGCGCTCTAAAGGAGCGAGGATGCCGGAATTTCAGACTTGCGATTGTCGACACGTGGAATCTTGGTCAGGGAGCCTACCTTTTTCACACCGAAGCGTTGCTCAGAGCGTATAATGCGGACAAAGGCCTTCCTTATCACAACATGGGCGTGCCAATGGTGTTGGTATGGAAAGAAATTCGTGCCCCGATGACAGTTGTGCGCCTGGACAAATTCTTTCCCAGTGTTTTGGAGAAGGGATACCTCAAGCCTGGGTACTTGAAATTGCAGCCTTTCCATTACAATCCGGCGGATTCCGAATTCACCAAGAATCACAGCGCCAAAAGGAAGAAAGCAGGTCGTGGGTCGGACAACAAGAGATGTGGGAGCCGCCCGCGCAAGCCAGCGGAGATTCGGAACAAGATATTTCCAGGCCTGTCGCCATATGAGGCGTTTCAGGAGATAATGCGCGAACAGCAAGCTCCATGGAGGTTCCCGTGGAGACGCCTTGCCGGCAGGCTGACCCAGGGGGAGCGGATTGGCCGGAGGGTGGACCATTTTCGCGTCCCAATGGCACCATACCAGCTTGACGAATACGTCGATTTTCTTAAAAGAGAGGTCACGGCGATTGAGTTCCAGTTCCCAATGTTGATTGCCCTGCTGTCGACTCGGACGAAGGAGGTGGAATACGACTCTATTCTCGATGCAATCCAAGACTGGGGCAGTAAGTGAGCATCTTAACCGAGTCAGTAACCGTCCCGCTAACGGCGATCAGGCGATGATCCGATGGTTCGCGCTCACAAACAGTGCATTGTGCGGGACAGTTCTTCGCCGAGCCTTCCAGAGTTGACCGTTTTTGAGAGACTGTCTCGAGACGCCAGTGAGAGGTTGGGGATCCCGGTTGTCAAGAATCAAAGCCTGCGGAAGTTCTGGGTCCTAAAGTCTCCGCACACTCAGATCCCTCAGCTTCAAAGCGAGAGCGAAAGGATATCGGACATCGTCAAAGGTCGCGAACAACTGTGTATGAGGCGCAAGGAAGAAAAAGCGAAGCGCAAAGCAGCCGAAAGGGCCAGCGCGAAATTGTGGAGAGATCAGGGGCCAAGAAAACGGCGCAAGATCGAAGCGCCTGGCCTGTTGTCGACGGAGCTGGGGGAGCAAGTCGACGGCTCCTGGACAAATTCATTCTGCAGAGATTCCTTTTGCGGCGCGGACGCCACTGCAGGCCGAGTTCCCACCCACGACTCCAAGCAGGAATCTCGAGCTGGCCTCGTCGAGGCTGCAAGCTAGGCATTAATACATCGGTCTCGAGCGATTTCACCTGGACGAGACTTTGGCGCCGGACACCACGACTGTCGACGGTGACGGCAGGAAAGGAGGCACAACTTCTGCGCCGAGTGCGAGGAATCTGCATCTCAGCCGGGCGAGGTGGGCATCAGAAATCGCCAGAATACGTGGCTGAGCTCCTTGGAGTGCTTGTGGGAACGCGCTCAGAAGGCTCGACGATGGCTTGCTGTGAGAGAGAGGGACTTTTCAGGCGTGCTGACATGGAGTGATGTGTGTGTGTGTCACTGGATTGGGCTTTTTATTGCTCTGAAGATGACGATGACGACGATAATGATGATTACGACAAGGGCTATGATGTGGACAAGTCAATTATGGGCGGTGCTGTGCAATTTTCGCGGCGGTATGTATCTTTGAAGCTTCTCTGCTTTTTGGTGTTTAGCAAGGAAGGGCAGTCTCAGTCAGTTTTTGGCCTTTGGCAGATATCGCAACAGACAGACAGCGAGATGGGTTTGAGGGAAATGTCGGTATGCTGGAGCAAGAATCCAATGGGTCTCTCTCTGTCTCTCTCTCTCTCTCTCATTTGTGCCGTATGCTGTCTGCTTTATGCTTCTGTCCTCGCCATCTTCCTCTCTCTCACCTCTGTCCCCGTCCTCTTTCCCGGCCTTAGTTCCCATACCTACAACGTCGCTGATCCCATTCCTCCAACCCTGACCCCTGCCCTCCTCTACGGCTTCACGATCACGGAAAGTCACCGAAGAACACGCGCCCTCTCCGCTAAAAGAACCGGGAACCGCTAGCCTTTTGTTTCATTGGGTACCCTTTACCTTGCCTAGCCAGCAAGGTGCGGAGTAACGTCCACACAAACAAAAAGGGAAGGAGCCCTTTCTGTGGCTCGCACCTTACCTCGTGTCTAGTCATGTACGTCAACTGCGCAGAACCCTGTTGAGGATCCGCCTTGCTTCGGAGAGGTATAGAAGGAAGGAAGGGCGGGAGAAAAAGGGAGGGGGGGGGGGAAAGGGGGTATGTCCTCCGGGCCTTGGACCGTCTGCTGAATCATTCAAGCCAAGTCACACCCAAGGTAGTTTCGGTGAACGCTAATGTATGTCCTGGGGCGCATGAGATGCAATGACACGTCGTCGCTGGCACCCAAGGAACCCAATCGTGCAGTGGTTTGGGCCGACTCCCCGTCCTTGCCCTCCCGGCCCTTCTCGTTTCCGCCTCGAACGGTATGCACGCACAGCCCACCACCCCTGCGTCGGTCGGGTTGTTTTACTCGTGCTGCGTGGAGGGTGCGAGTCGCGTCCTAGGTGGCTAGCCAGGGCAAGCCACTCTCACTTAGACGGGTGCTCTTATCTTGATGCGTGGTGCTGGAGTTTTGGGGGCTGAAGTTACAAGTCGAGCGCAATGGGCTGTCGCATTGGGAACACGCTTACTCACGGTGTACATGTTCGAATTGGGAGAATCAGTCCGTGTCAAAACCTGCTCAACCCTTCAGCGTCGTCTTCTTGCGTCCGGCGCCTTGACTAGGCCGGCTGCGCGTGAAGAAAAGAGAAAGTTTAACCTTTGGCATGATCAACACCAGAATCCCCCTGGGCCCCCCGCGGCGTAGAGCAAGGTTTACGAGCTCTCCACGCCCCATGCAGCTCGCCCCAAACAGCTGGGACTCCCGAGGCACTCCCGAGTCTCCGACTTCTGTGCTAGGTCCCAGAGGCTTGGAAGCGAATGAGAATCCCCTATCCCCGAGAGCGGAAGATGCCATCCCCGGCCACTCCCATGGCATAGAGTTTCGAAGGATTCTGCACAGTGCGCCATGGGAGAAACTTGCCCTGCTTGCCCCCCTCGTATCTGCATGAGATAGAAAAGACCCCCGGTTCCGCTCAATGGCAATGCTGCTCGAGCAGCCCGTCATTTGGCGTGCCAGCCGCAATCCTCTGCCTCTGCCTCTGCCTCCCGGAGTTCGACCGGACTGCGATCGACGCTTCGTATGGGCATTCCATTGGCGAGTCGGTCACTCAAGGCCACAGGCCCAAGCTGCAAACCAGGGAGAGTGCCTTGTATCCTCTCACGCTCCCGTCTGTCCCGCAGCCGTTCACTCGCCCTCTGGCGAAACTCGGTACTCCACTTGACGCCCAAGACGAGTGATCCGTCCCAGGCACACTAGCACTCTGTCGACAAGCATATTGCGACGCCATCATGCATCTCCTTCCACCGGTCGATTTTCGGAAAAGCAAGTTGCGGGATCGAGGGAGACAACGTCTCTCACATGAAAGGCTGCCCGGGTCGTCTCCTTCCTAAACGAGGCAGGGCCTTCGCCTAGGGCAAAGACCTCTTGCGCCGTTGCACTGGCAGCCGGTGCGCCTGCATCTGCAGAGTGTCCCGGTCTTCGGGCTAGACTGTAAACCCGTGGTGCGAACCATATCCGGCTGAGGGCCAAAACTCATGTACCTCTGTTGCAGCGGCTTGGAGACTCCTTCCCATCGGCCTCTAATCCTCTGCCTCAGTACCAGGGTCCGGGTCCTGGTCCTGAAATCCCACGTCAGGGAGCGGAATGCTAGCAGGGCTCGAAGGGGTTACGTGAGCATCCTCTTCCATGTTTGTTGCTGTCGAAGTCCCCTTGAGCCAGTGCCCTGCAAATCTCGGTCTATCGCAATTGTGGTTGACCACTTCCGACCGCCGCTGTAAAATATAAAGAGTCGTCTCCGTGCAAAGGCTCGGGATCTGTTTTCTTCAACCTGTTCTTTCTTGACTAGGGCTCGCGGGCTTCTTGAGTCTCTGCGGCATTTCTTGATAGCATTGCCACTTTCCACAACGGGTACACTTTCGTCATGCAGTCAAACTCTATACCTAGAAACAGTCAGTGTGTCTTGATCAATTTTTGCCGCGGATCCCCTGTTTCGTGTTGCGGACTTGGCCTTTCCCTCCAATGCTGGTGCTGCTGCTGATGTCTACTAGTGCCGACAGATCAGTTGGCTGGCCCCAAGTATCAGATGCAACAATATCTCGCCACGCTGCCCTGCGAAGAGCCATACAGACCAGGGTCAGGAACTCGCCATAGGCTCGCGAATCTTATCAGTAATGTCGACAGACACATTGCCCAATTTGCCAGTGGTCCTGCTGCTGCGGCTTCGAGCAGGGCAGGCTATCAGCCATTGATCACAGATCCTCAAAGGTAAGCCGTGCCTGTGTGGTGAGTTTCTGCAGACTTGCAACTGTTGACGAGGCAAAAGTTGTCCCTACGGCCACGACTGGCTTCCAGATATGCGACGATAATTGTTGGGCTGGTTATGCCAGCCATCTTCATATACCTACCAGGGAAAAGGGCTTCGGAGAGAGATTTTTGCAGGCACCGAGGAGGAAAATGCGCTGAATGCTTGTACTGGGGACGCTTGCGCTGGACCCAGGTGGGCTGCCAAACATCGGCAGTCGAGGCTTGGTTGCAGATGTTCTTGGAGGTATTGCCCTGCTTCAGCAAAAGGTCCGGGATATCTGATACCATAGGCCAATGGTCTCTCATTCCTGTGTCGCGAGTGGCGAGAGTGTGATGCTCCGTCTTTTGTGCTCCTGGAAAGCGATGAAGCATCTCCTCTTGATCGTCAATACTGGGTTCGCCCCCAGTGCCATTCCGAGACTTATGCCCTTTCTCAACTCTTGTCAACATTGGTTTTGTTTATTTCTCTCTCTCTCCTGGCTGGAAAATCATTCGTTGCTTTGGGACACCACCAGGATTTACCACCAATGGGCCAATCTTTCGGTGCTATTCCCATCGTTTACTGGCTCGGTTCCCTGATCGATGTTCGCTCACAAGCCTGGTATACCAGTATTCTTGGGATTCTCATTGTCCACATGACTGACACTTGGCGTTTGAAGGATTCGATGAAGAGAGCGGGAGGATTAACAAACACCTACCTATACACTTCGCCACGTTGCCCTTCATTGTTTTCCAAGCCGCAGAGAAGAGCAGACGGCCGTTCCCGTTCTTCAAACCGGGGACTCTAGACAAGCCTAGCTTCGAGGGCGCGACTCGCGTGTCCAGGGTTCCTTTCTCACACAATCCCCGCAGCTACCTGGTTGATGGTAAAGGCCTACTTGAATGAGCCGAGAGCAGCTTCAACACCCAATGCATCAACTTGGGACTTCTCATCACAGTACGGCTGTAGAACAGTACATAGGCGTCAAACACAGAACGACGTGAGGCTCATAATTCTCGCCGAGTTAGGTTGGGCTTCATATGGTTTGCATTGACCCGTCAAGATGCGGTATCGACAGCCTAGGTGATCCCTCTCGGACGTTGAGGTGCAACCTGGCCTGGATTCAAGATATTCACACACCGGAACAAGAACCTGCGCAACTACGCACAGGGTTTCGCCGCTGCTCAGATAAAGCGGGTGGTTCACTGTGCGCCGCCAGCAACAGTGGGCGCATCTGCCAATTCTGACAGACCCCTAGGATGTGCAAATGTAGACACCGAACGTACGTCTTCAGCGTTCGAGAAGCAGCAGGAAAAGAGATTGTGCCAAGGACGTTAGCAAGGGGTCGACTGAGATCTAGGCGAGAAGTGGTGTGATTTGTTATTAGCGATGTCGGCAACTCAAGCGGCACATCAGCGAGAACAACAGGCACGCCACGTGAATTAGGAGAACCCCATGAAGAAACCCGGGGCAATGGAAGTGGCAAATTATGGTGAAATTAGGAGATGGAGTCGATATGGGGGTGTTAGTGCAATCGCAGAGTCCCGAGGTGGTGGTAGTAAGACGGAGTCAGCCTGATGTTCGAATATAGATCGGGTGGTTAAGAGAAGGTTTGGAAGCAGAAAAGGAGTCGGGCGGCGAAGTCTTCTAGAACATTGGCGAAAGAGGCAGGCGAGCGGTGAGATGGTAGGAAGGGATTCCGCGTGGCTCGTTTGAAAGACAGTACCGAGGCCGACGGCGGAAGTCGACGGAAGGGCCAGAAGCGTGGCGCTCACAGATGCCGCTGCTTGGGCTGGCACAGAGCAAGTGGGAAAGGTAGATATCTCGTGATCCGTGACAAATCTGGTGTGACGGCAAGGAATACGGTTTTGCGGGAGGTTAGGCGCGAGTCCAAGAGGTTTCGGAGGGCTGTGGACGAATCGAGATCTTGATGGACTGCGGTGTGGCTTGTCAAGGCTGCTGAGCTGTTGGTGCAGCTGGATTCAAGGTGATGTAAGAGGCGTCGGGCACCAGGCAAACCGGCAAGCGAATGTAGCGAATACGTGGGAGGAGACAGTGAACCATGTCCCGGAGTGTGCGCAAGAGGAGCGGCGACGAGAACGACGGCGACAACAATATTACAGTCATTGGGACGAAGGGTGAAAAAAGCTGGAGACGTGGAGGACGAGTACAAGTAGAGAACGAACAAGAGGAGCAACTGGTGGGTTGAGCATTTCGGGTATTGACCCGTTTTGGGTGAAGCTCTGGCGGAAGTGATCGAGGTGAAAGTGAGGTGAAAGTGAGGTGAAGGTGAAGTGAAGGTGAAAGTGAAAGTGACGGGGAAAGGTGGTGGCGATTGCTAGTCGTGTCTACTGAGTAATACAGAGTACTCCATACCTCGCACCCTACGAGCCTGCCAGCAGCTACTTGCACTATTTGCAAGTACAAACAAGAGGGCAGTTGTAATAGTTCTTGTGGTTGACCGCCGTTTCCAGTTGGGAAGCTGTGTGTTGCATTTCCTCTCTTCTATTCTTCTGGCTGGCTGGTTTCACGGCTAATTAATTTCTGTGGTCGCAGGGAGGAGGAGCAGGGAGGAATAGCAGCATCTGCATGGCCCATGCCATTCCCCATCGGTTGCCCATCATCATCATCCACCTGCTTTTTTCATCATTCATTCTTTCACCCACCGTCGTCATCATCTTCCTCTTCCTCCGGCGCGTAGTGGCTGCGTACCAAGTAGTGCATTTGTCACGTCTCCACTTCTTCTTCCGCTGGCAGATCTTCGCTCTTTTTCCCTCTGTCTTGTTCTGCAGCATCGCGTACTTGGATGGTATTAATTTGCATCTCTTTTGACATACAGACCTGCCGTCATGACTGCAAGTCTAGAACATACAATCGCCCCCTGCTGCCAGCGTGCCGATGCCAATGCCAAGCGCCCTCTCTTCTCTCCGTGGCGTGACTCTTTGCACCTTCGTCCCTGTAGTCTCTGTCGTGCCTTTCGCCCTGGACGATCGCCCGTTCGCCGTATTGGGTCAGAGTCGCATCTTGTTCTTCCTCCGCTCGACCGCAAATCCAGACAGGGTCTCCACCCTCCGGACAGCCAAAGGCGCCTTTGCGGTTTGCAGTCATTCGCCCGTCGCCAATAACAGGCTAAACGGCAATAAATGCAACTCTTCGCTTCTCCGGCCCATTCAGATCGCTTCCACAAACAGTGCATCCCAAAACCCCCCGTCATCGCCCTGGTCGCCCTTTGCTCGCATCCTCCGTCCTCCGGACAGATCTGGTGCCCCCCCAAAGCAGGCATGAACTCAACCCATGGCTCCAACAACGCAGGTGATCATTTCTCAACCTTGTCATCTGTCCACCAGCCCACCAGCCCACCCCCTTCCCAACAGCTGTCTGTCCACTCCCCGGCCGCGATCCAGTGCCTTAGTCTTGTTTCAACCGTTCCATGGAGTCTTTGCAAAACGTCGGTCCACCAGAAACGCAATGCCGTGAACAGACACGAGAAAAAACTTCCTCCCCGCCGATTCCGACAACTGGCCAGTGGCCACAGCCCTCCTGCTTCCCCCTGCCCTCCATTCCCCAGAAGACCCTAGCTTTGACTGCCTCCGGGGTGTCCTGTGCTGGGACGCGCGATCCCAGAGCAATACATAAACACTCGTAGATCCCCTTCTCACGACGGACCCTTCTCTCCCTTCCCATCCCCCCTTGCCGGCTCTTTCAGTGTGCCTTTGGTGACCTAGTTCGTTGCAAAGTGCATCCATTCGAGTAGCTACACTACGTCGTACTCTTAACCTGTCGAAAACATCCTCCTGCCCCCTCCAAAGCTCCATTCACCATGGCCACCAACACCGAACATAACGCTGTCAACTCAGCAGTCAACGGCGACACCTCGACCCATGCCCAGGACTTCGAAAAAGCCACACGAGGAATGAGCCACGAAGAGAAGACGGCGGCTCAAAACGCCGCTCGCTTCGGATATGGTCCTTTGGCTCATATGCGAACAAACTTGGATGCCACGCTGCCCGGTGAGTTTGATCTTCCTTGCCAAGTTCTAGACTGGTGGACTGACGGGTTGATTTACAGCCTTCGGTGGTGAATTCCAACCCGGTCTCTACAGAGGCGTCGAGAAGCGCAAGTTCGCCAACCCGGCTCCTCTGGGCTTGTGCGCTTTCGCCTTGACCACCTTCGTCCTCAGCTTGATCAACCTGGGAACCCGAAATATCAAAGTCCCGGCCATTGTCATCTCTCTCGCCTTTGGTTATGGTGGTCTCGTGCAGCTCCTGGCTGGCATGTGGTAAGTTGTTCTGGCGGCATGATTCTCGGTCATCACTAACAGCCCACCTACAGGGAAATGGCAGTCGGCAACACCTTCGGTGCTACCGCGTTGTCCTCCTATGGCGGTTTCTGGATCTCCTTTGCCATCATCCTCACTCCCGGTGGCTTCGAGATTGAAGCGACCATTACAGAGCAGCAGAGCACCAAGGCTCTGTTTGACTGCCTAGGCTTCTACTTGATGGTAAAGTGGTGCCCCATCGCATGGTGCATGTTCAACAGCGCAGTTCTAACTGGGAAACTACAGGGCTGGTTCATCTTCACCTTCCTCCTCCTCATCTGCACCCTCAAGTCTACCGTGGCCTTCTTCCTCCTGTTCTTCACCCTGGATCTGGCATTCTTGATGTTGGGCTGCTCCTACCTGGTTCTCGAGAACGGCGCTCCTCACACCGGCCTGACCCGTGCAGGTGGTGCTTTTGGCATCCTGGCCGCCTTTTTGGCCTGGTACAATGCCCTCGCCGGTATCGCCGACACCTCGAACAGCTTCTTCATCGTCCCCGTCCTCCACTTCCCCTGGTCGGAGAAGGGCAGAGCAGCTCGCACCGAGGACAAGACCGACAGCTCCGTGTAGGCGACCTGCACGATTGGCTGACGCGCGTCGAAAACATCGCCGCATTCGATAATTCCAGCGCACACTACATACGTGGAGGGAACGCGCAAAACTACTCGAAGAAATATGTCTTTTGTCTATCACAGAATATGACGCCGCCGGAGAGGCATGGATCAATCACACTGGGGGAGGTGCGGTGCTGTACGGAGCTGGGAATCGGCAAAGCAATACTACGTCTCTTTGGATACCCCAATCTGCGTTGCTTGGTTCTGGACAGTTCTGCTCTAAAAAAAACTTTCCATCGTTTTGGCTAATACACTATAATGCTATGTTCCTTGCCTTCAGCCATTTTCCTTTTCTTTTCCATTTTTGCACTTTTGACACCGCTACCCCCAAAAGCCAGAGGGACGTCGGACTCGGGCAGCAGAGCGCATGACGAAGCGGTTCTTGCTCATGGCGGAGCTTTCCCACAATCCCCGGTTATCAAAAGGATATTCGACGGCGCCACGTCATGGTAGAATGAAGGATCGTCGGGATCGCAGGGCTTGCTGAGCTGTCGCTGCTGGAATGTTGTTTGATTGTCGTCATGCCCAAGCCTTCCGCCGTTCGCCAATGGCCCCCAATCAGCTCCCCGCCAAGTGATTGGCGCGCTGGCATCGAAGATCGCCGCGCCTGGCGGTGCAGAAACAGTCCCCAAGAAAAAGGACGGTTCTAGCGCCGGGAAAGTCTGGGTTTGCTGATCTCTATTAACAAAGTTGCACCGAGCAGCCAAGGCCTTGGGAGTTATTGACATAGCGACGAGGTCCAGCTCATCGCACGCTCGGCAGACGCACGCCTCGTTGCATTTTCACCTGACGGCCGGAAAAAGAGCTCAGTTGATGGTCGCCAGGGAGCTCTCTCATTGCTATGGCGGGGAAATGGGCTGATCCTTGGATTCTTCCCCTCGCTTGGCTCCCTCCTACACTCCTGGTTTTTCAGGACGGGGGGTCTTTTCCAATCATCCCCCTTTCTTCGACAACTTTTCGAGACGTCAAGTGACCTCGCCCGTTTATTCAATCCCCCTTCGCTTGCAGTCGACAGGGCACACCGGGTGACGCTAGTGAGCCGGCCCTATTGGCCCTTTCGGCCTCATCGGAGGTTTTATAGCCAATTTTTTTTTATTTGGGCGTGAGCTATTTTGCCCATTCTTCGGTCAGCGAAGAAAAGCGCGCACCCCCGACTTCGCACCAAGACTAGCTAGCCTCTTTGCCTTGCCCAACCCTTGCATTTTCACGGTTTCCCCTCCCTCTTTCCCATCCCACGACCACTGGGGCTGATATGCACCAAGAACCCCGATCCATGCTCGATTGCCTTTTTGCAAAAAGCGGGGAATTTTCTCGAGCTTGGCGGCCACCCCCCCCCTTTCTCCCCCGCGCCGTAACCTTTGTCCCCAGACCGGCTCCAGCCTGGGGACTTTCCCTCCACTCATCTACAACTTGCATTACATCAGGTATGGGAATTTGTGAGGACTGCTTCTTATTAGCCGGTGGCCAGAAAACTAGCAAAGTTAGTTTTGTAGGTATTTGGCTTCTTCGGATGGTCTCTCCTTGCCCTCGGGCACATATTGTACTCGCTACATAGCTCGACCGATAGCATTACCACGTAATTTCCATGGTTGTGGTGGTGGTGGTGGTGGTGGTGGTTGAGGTAGTCATCATTACGAACCACCCTCCCCCCACCCCCCCCGGATGTTATATGTCACGCCATGTATCTCGAATGTTCTACCTGTACTCAGTACGGAGAATTATTAGGGCTCATCAATAACGGGGGTCGACGCTGGGGTTCAGTCCCTGACATTCATTTACCCCCACTTCGACCACCAGCCCTACATAACGAACTTCCACATCTCGTAGCTACATAGGTATTACGTCCTTCGTACCCTTCCTAGCCTCTTGCCTGCCCAGGTATGCGTGCGTAGCTCGGTAGGTAGTGCGAAGGATATATTCCGGTCCCCGGTACTTCCCTGCCTACCAAGATCTAGTTGGGGATTTTGACAGCAATGGTACCCCCTACGTTGGTTGTGCCTAGGCAATGACGTCGATCTCCATCTTCTTGATACTTCCCTTTCTGGAGCTTGGCCCCCGGAACAGCGAAAGCGTCAATCGGCGAGCAAGGATGGCCCTGGTCTCGGACTTGGTATCCGTCTTCCGCTTGGTATGAGGATACGCTGTGTTTACAACTCTCTCGACGAATACACGCTACGCCTTCACCTAGGCATTTTGTGCCACTTCAGGCCGCCAGTATCGTGCATATCGAACCAGAGCTAGAAACGACTACAATCGTCCTGACACTCCAGCGTGAGCCCAATCTTGGAAATGGCCATTGCCTTGGCTTCTACAGCACGCTTCAGCCTCTCTCCTTGCGCTTGCGTATTCTCTCTCTGGCGTGTCAGATCCTCATCCCCAAGTATCTCGGCTCCCCGGACGAAAAACTGCCCCAGAACCCCGTGCTGACTGTCTGGCCCCGGCTGAATGCCTGAATAATGTGCCTCTTTCGAGCGGGGTAAGCCGTCTTCTCGAACAGATGCTGACACGAGCAGCTTAACACTTGCGCGAGGCAAGCGTGTCAGAACTCTGTGAGACTCACGCGGGACGACTCCATCTCGTCTAGTTTGAGAGAATCGTCGTCTTTGAGGCACACATCACTCTTGGCTGTGTTGGCACTGTCCGACTTGCGGTCGGAACGACCAGCAACGGCTTTAGAGGACCGCAAAAGCACTCACGTAGCTGACGCTGCTGTCTCTGACAGTCTCGGCATCACTGCTGCGTTCGTACCGCACGAACCTGAATCGTCTGCGGTCCGCCGGGTCGCCACCTTTCTCCCTTTCCAGTCGCTCCACCTCTTCAAGGCCAGCCATGAAGACGCCTATGGGGTGTCGTCCACACACGGTGTTCCCGGTCTCCTTGAGCACGCGGAGGAATTCTGAATGTTGTCCCGTGGCGATGGCACACATGCAAGCTCTGTCAGCGTGTGCGATGCTCTCAAATATCTGTGGTCCACCTTTTGAAACCTGAGTCCTGGAGCCGAGATTTTGACCCAGCCCCAATGTGGGCATCTTGTGCACATCTTCGTTGACCGACTCCTTTGCCGTGGTAGACTCTCCCCGTACCCCATTGGGAAGCGTCATCGGCGACAAGGCCGGGCTGGGTGCGTCAGGGAGGTAATAAGTGTAGCCGAATCGACTTCCCCAATGGCAGAAGTCCGAGGAGATGACGAATGCATTACCTTCATCCGCGATGTATGGAGCCAACATTCTTCCCAATGCAGCCTCGGTGGCAGGGTTCGTTCCCCCAACCATGATGGGGACGAGAGGAGGGTATGATGACTCGGACTTGTCAGGGTATAGCTTTTGGAGGAGTCGGTGGATGTACGGCAGCTGCATTTCGGCGCTGTGTTCGGCTTCGTCCACCGGCTGAGACATGGTGGTGAACTTGACAGTGCGACCTTGGACAACCGCGGAGAGGGTGGACAATTCATCGATAGTCTCGTGATCGAGGGGGAGAGGAGTGTTGGAGAGCGGTGTCTCGTAGGCGTCCACAACTGGGAGCGCAGCCGTGCTCAAGTGATGGTGATGAGACGGGTGGAGGATGAAGATACGCTTGGCTTTGGAGAGGTCGAGGCACTTGTAGGCCCATGCTGCACAAGGACCCGAGTAGGCGTACCCTGCGTGAGGAGATATAACTACTCTGGCTCCCGCTAAGGGCAAGCTGTCAACACCAGGAATGATGCTTGTCTCGGGCACTTGGGACAACCACTGGTCGAGCTGGGCTGCCAGTTGTCGTCCATTGCCAGAGTACCACGAGCCGGCATGAGAGGCTTCTCTCACGGCCATATCAAGAAGAGAAAATCGAGAGCAATAGTCGGAAAAATAGGTGCAAAACCCTTTAGACCCTGTGAGGGATGTCGTTGAAGCCAAAGTTGTTCCTGGCGCTCATTGGTGACGAGCGGGGTTGTCTTCGCCTCGTACGAGCAGTCTGGGCGTCTGCTGCGGGGAAGCCCCCCAGCGCAGGTCAACTACGCCCAAGGCTCCTTTCCCTTTCATTGAAAATGCATCACTCTTCGGAATCGTTCAATTGCCTCTCATCAGCTCCCAATGTCCTTTTTTATTGCTGTATCCATTTATTGTATATTTGGATAGTGTTGTTACCCCCGCAGAACCGATCGTCGTCTCCATCGGCGGCCTGAAGCTCTCCCAGCCTCCCATTTCTCACGCGTGTCAGACGCGTAAAGTGTCTTCGTTGCCGTGTCTCCAACGCGTCTTTCCTCATAAAACCTCGTCTGCTCCCACAGCCATCCCACCCTCTCCCAGCGAATTTTGGACCGAGACCTTCCAGCAAGCATGAGCGCCAAACGAAAAGCCTCCGTCTTTGAGGAGGACATGTTCCACTTCCAACCAAACACCATTCCTTCCACGCCCTCCGTGACATCATCCCCTCTGTCCTCAACCAGCAGCACGATCTCGTCCAACTGCGACGCGCACCCTTATGACTTCCTCAAGGTCAAGGCCGTCCCTTACCTGAACAGCCGCACGCGCAAGAGATATCGCGACGATAGACCGAACGAGGAGACAATTCACGAGAATACCTTGAGGAAGCTGTACGAAGCCCAACGGCTGCATCTCGACGAAGCAATGCCGATGTCGGACGTGATATCACTCGGTGAAGACGGCTTGCCGATGGACGAAGCCGACGCCGAGATGACCGACGATGTTCCAGAGGCGGAGATACCGCAGACCGCTCAATCAAACCAGAGAACGATAGACGCCTTTTTCGGTGGACGAGGAGGTTCACAGGCCAGGCCAGACACGGTCGACCTGCCGCCGAACCCTTTCGTCTCGATGTCTGGTGCTTCCAACAGACAACGACAACAGATTCAGAGGACCTGTTCGGACTACTGGGACAGTCTGAACATGCGATCCGTCCATGACTCTGCCGCTGCCCGGTGATCAACTCGAAGTTGTTTTGGCGACAAAGGCCACATCACTTCGCAGCGTGAGCAGTACACCTGCATGCTGTGGGACTATGGTATATCAAGATCTATGAGCACAACGAGAAGGAGCTTCTGTGTGGAATGTCGGCGAAAACATGTACATTGACGAGGACGAGGTTGCCGACGCCGCCACCCGGGGACTGCAAAAGAGCGAGTTGCTAGCCAGGTTGGAAGTACCATTCATACCAATGTTCTGGCGACTCTGCCTGCAGATTCCGAAGCAGGAGATGTTGGTCCACCTGAGACCGACAGGTCGAGGTGTAAAATGTCTGGATCGCGCGGGTCCATTTCAAGAGTCAATGTACGAGTCTCCTGCGTAATTGGACTTTATATCAGTAAACCGATCACAGGGTGTGGGGCTGAATCCAGCGTGTATACTGCCCTGTATTGCGGCGGGCCTCGATCGCCGTCCGCTGTTTGCATCCAGCCTTGTACATCCGCGCGAGACTCGGTGCACCTGATATAAATCCATCTTCAGCGGGCAACCACCTGCTGGATTCCATAATCTCTTCGTTCCACATTAATTCATTGCAATCTGACTATGACTATCTACAGAGGAGACCGAGAAACCAACCAATAACCGGTGCAGATGGATGAATTCGTCATAGGCACATAACTTCGATCTCAAGCGATGTGATGCGATATTGACTTTGAATGCCCACGGCCTGTAACGCCGCTAACGGTAACAGCTCTGTCACATCAGGAGGAAAGGTTGAAACCGAGCCCATCGCAGTATCATTCCCATTCCATTACCAGTGCAACCTCGAATCCAGGCCCAATGTCAAGTCAGGGCAGTAAAGAAGAGTACCACTGATGCAGCAAGCCATATCTTGTATGTCCTTTGTGCGCGTATGCCTCAGTCCCCGTTCTCCAATGCAAGTCCAAACCCTGTGAAATTCATGTATCGTATCGTCATTAGTGTTGATGAATGTGTCTGCTGGGGCCAAATTGTGTACGTCCGCTCCCATGTTCGTAGCTGTGAACTTCGTTCTGGTCGTCGTCTTTTTTTTTGGTGAGATGCCAGTTGGCACCAACTGGCCAAACCAATTCATCCATCGATTTTGTCGAACTGACCTTGTCAACGGTGGGCTTACAAGCGGAATCCCGCTGCTTGTCCACGCAGATCTCTTTAGACCTGCCACAATAATCCTCTCTCCCCTCTAACCGTATCGCCATATGTCGTGCCTCAATAGTTGAGACTTCGGTCTCCCAAGCCTCCTCAAACGCTCTCTTGCAAAGCTGTCGTCAAGTAGCTAGTGCTCAGGTTGACGTCCTCACTTCAGACGCCATTTCTTCGCCTGGAAGCCTCTTTAATTTCAAGAATCAAGGGGACTGCGCGTCTGATGGCTCTCCATTGACCACTCGAAGAGGTACGCTTCGAGCCGGCCCTTCCTCCCCACTTCGGCGAACGCGACATCGCTCCATGCAATATTCATCAAGCATGGTGCTTAATCGATGGGAATGCGATCGGGACATGGTCTCCAACTCCAATTGAACCCTCTGGTATGCTTCTCTCGCCTTGTCCCTTGCCAACTTGGTCTTCTCGCACCTCCTGATGAACGGCGTGAGATCCACAGGGTCGCCTCGAACTTGAGCCTCAAGGAGTGCACGATTCGCGCTGATATCTTCTTGATTCGCTCGGTTGCTTTCCGTACAGGCCACCCGATTTCGATGTCGCATTTCGTCGGTCATGCGCATTTGCTCTTCGTGGACTTGGAGAACCACATTTCTGGTCTCCGGACTCAGTGTCTCGGGCACCGTAAAGGAAGTACGTCCTGATCTGTAGCTTGGATAATACATCGAGTTTCCACATCGTCGCATCCTTGAACGTTCCGGCTTCGCACTGACGTTGAGTTCAATCTTGGTGTCCCCTTTCACCGACTCCGGTGCATTAAACTCAACGCCCTCGTCCCAGCTCTTATCATTGACTGGCGGAACAACATTGTTCAACATGCGTCTCGCATCGATGGTTCTACGGCACTTCATACATGCCTTGCTCTTGGAGTATGTCGCAGAATTGACCCAGGCGGACAGACAGGTAGCGTGCATAGGGGTATCACAACAAGTCATGACGGCCATGAAATGATCCTGCTCGAATTCGAGTTGGCATGCTGGACATTCCCTCTTGTGTTCTTCCAACGCTTCGATACTCTCCTTGGTGGCGCGAGTGAGAAACAACAGAATAGGCGGTTTCTGCGGGCTGGCGGCGGAGCTCGGCGGTTCTCGTCGGGGAGAAACAGCCGTACCTCTCGGGAACTGTTGGACGAAGGAGGAAGACTGACCCCATTCAACAGGATAACCGAAGGGGGCTGCCGCCACACTACTAGAAGGCTCTGCCAAGTAGCCTTGTGATTGTCTCAGTCGCTCGTCCGACTCTCTGTGATCGTGGAAGATATTCCCCGGCAGTGGTCGAGCAAAATCGACGCCTGAATCCTGTCGAAAGCCAGGTGGACACGGATAACTGGTCAGATTGACGGGTCGTGGAGGTTGGTTGGTAGGAAGCAAGTTCTGGTAGTTGAAGGGAGAGTCGAAGCCGCGCAGATCTTGAGCAAAGCCGGAGCCTGAAGACAGGTACTCGAGAGCTGCATCTTCCTCCATGAAGATGCCAGCGTGCATCAAAGGTGGTATCCCCGGGAAATTGTCTCCGAAGAAGTCTCCCGAGGATGGGACTGATGTAGGCACAGAACCGTTAGGGGGCTGTGAAGGGCCGGCCATGTGTCTGTGAGGGGCGCTCTTGAGATCGATCCTGCGACGCTTGTACTTATGGTCATCAGAAGAGGAAGTTTCTCTGCCAGAACGAGCTTGAGATCCGGAAGGGTTATAGTCGTAGTGGGGTGGAGACGACATCTGATGGGGATAGTACTCCATGCACGAGAGTAAAACCTTGAACGCAGTAGTCACGCAACCGTGTCCAGGTAGGCAGGTGTGAATGTTCAGATAGGGCTCCGGAGCCCATGCAACGGTAGAAAATAGACTCCGTGGCTAAGAGGGATGGACGCGGCTTCGAGTTTGGTTGACCACGGATTTTGCAGCGAAGATCGGTCGAAGTGTTGGGGCAGCTATGGATACATGTCCTCAAAGAACACCGCAGATTCTGTGCAACAAAGCCGTAAAATACCTTCTTTGGGATCCAGCCAACAATGAACAATGGGCGTCTAGGAGAATGGGAGGTTGGAAGAAGAATGCAGTTGGTGAAGGTGAAAGTGGTGAGAGGGTTGTGGTGAAAGTAAGGTTGTAACGGAATCTGGATGGTCATGCGAGGGGGAGAGGACAGAATCCCTTTAGTGCCCGGTTTTGGCCAGTAGCGACGGACCCCTGGCCTGACGCACCTGGACTAGGTCGGGAATCGGGGAGGGGCAGAAAGTATTGAGGATTTGCTGAAATGTCGGCGGGAGGCTTGTGAGGGTGGAGAGGAGGCGGAGGAGTCAGGTTGAAAGCAAGGCAGGTTTCAGGTGTTGGCCGAGGCGCCTATCTTGGTATTGTGGCCTGTGCTTCAGGATTACACCAGTGACAAGCCGATGTTGGAGAAGGGAAACGAGATGCTGGTCAAAGTTGCAGTAGGAGCCGAGTGGTGGAGGGTGATTGGTTGCTGTGTTGTAGCATCGGAGGCTGGATTTCGAAGAGGAGGGGTTGAAGAAGTGAGAGGAGGAAGATGATGAGGAGGATGAGGAAGAGGAGGAGGAGTGGCAGTAGGAGTGGCAGCAGCAGCAACAGTTGCAGTTGCAGTGGCCGTGGCCGTGGCAGTAGTCGAAGCAACTTCCTACTTCAACAGTCCTGCTTGTTTCGGACTGTCAGCTTCAAACCTGGCCACCACTGGGCACCTGACAAGTATGCATGCAGTCTCAACCTTGTCACCCACTGCGTGCGTGAGTGTGTGTCTTCAGCCGTGCTTCCGAGCAAGGTCCAGCCCCTCAGGTGACGAGACAAGAGGGAAAGGGTCCTCTGCTTGAACCGAACGGAGATCCGGGAACGAACTGACAATGAGAAGGGAAGCACAGACGGTGAAAGGAGAGCAAGACTTGTGTGAAGAAAACCGAATCGAGTTCATTTATTCTCTTCTGTATTCTGTCTGTATTCTGCTTCTGCAATTCTGCCCAATGCTAGGCATCAACAGCGAATCTGCCGCCTATTGCCTTGCGACCCTCCTAGTGCTCATGCTGTACCAACTCACCACTGTCCGCGGCTGAAAACCGGTGCTTAGACAGGAGACACTCATGCTGTCTGGACGTGTATGGCTCCGGAAACAACCAGGAAACCCTCCATTATTACGCAGCATCTCCTTGGACAAAGATGTACCCAATGTCACCCATCCAGCCCACTTAAGACCGTCGCTGGTCATCGTCCGAAGCCTGAGCAGGAAACGAAATTTGTTTATTTCCGGACAAAGAGACTCGTGGCACGGGAACTGGAGGTCGCCTCGCTGACAGTAGCATTCTGCCTTGTTGTCAAGGCGCGGCTCGAGGGGGACTCGAATGATAGTTGCTGCAGCGAACGCAACCAGACAGCAACGGGTGTCAAACTCCATCATGCGAACTGAGGGGTCGAGACTCGGCGGACGGAGGACGGCACCGCTTTGACTTTGGGCATCTTGACTCGACCCTTGAAGGCAAGAAAAGTGAAAGTCATGATGAAACCAAGAAAGGCAAATAGAGGTTCGAAAGACCGAATCAATGATGGGATGAAATGACCGTCGCTTGTCCTCTGCATCCGAAAATAGGCCGTCATTTGATTTCAACACCAACACGCGCCCGCAGCCCATCCTCCATGTGGACGAGGCTCACCAACGACTTCGAAAGATTATCTGCGCCTTTGTCTCCAAACTCTTTACAACAACATGGACGTCTTCTGCCTACCCTGACAGTGATTGCCTCTGGCGCCATGAATTCGCTGTCCCATTTCCACGTCTTCTCCGCAACGATTTCCTTGGGTCGGTTCGTAGAATGGGTTGGCTCGCCGCTGGATGCTGGACTATCATAGCAGGATACGCGCTCTACAGAATTTTTGTTAAACAGGATGTCCAAGAAGTCTTAGAAATACCCGCAAAGCCGCACCATGAATCCGCACTCGCACCCGTGGACAAAGAGATAGAAGAGCCCCAGCCAGAGTCGGACATCCCTGACGAAGAAAAGCCGGGCCCTCAACAATCCCTCGATATGTCCCCTCTTCGCTTGGAAATCTCTCAACCCGGAGACGATGAACCACCTGGGAAGATGGCGGACGAGACAAACCCCAAGAGTGAAAGGATGCCCCCTCCTCCGCTACTGTCCAAGCCGGCCAGGCCATCAAGCCCGCCGCCTCTGAAACCTCCAAACATCGATAAGATACCTGCGCCACCTCGACCCGGCAATGGATTCATTCGACCTCCTCCCTCCGCAGCGGCCTCCTTGCGCGTCCCTCCAATCAAGCCTCTCCCGAATGCTTCACTCGCACCGACTTCCTCCATCATGCCTCCTGGCAAGCAAGTTTCACGGAAAGTGATCCTTGAACCAGGCCACTCTCCGCTCGACTGGGCAGCGCTCACGTCGAACCCGAACAGCCACCTCCGAGGCAAAGACGCGCCGGGAGAGCATTTGATCCGAGTTACGCCAGCCCAACTCAAGCGGCAGAACGGAAGAAAAGGAACAGATGCCTGGACGGTTTACCAAGGCAAAGTGTACAACATCACACCGTACATCCCCTTCCACCCTGGCGGGGCGGGTGAGATCATGAGGGGCGCCGGGAAGGATTCTGTCAAGTTGTTCATGGAGGTCCATCCTTGGGTGAATTGGGACGCTATGCTAAGCGAGTGTCTTGTCGGAATACTCGTCGGCGAGGGCGAGGAAACAAGTGGGAACAGCGGGGGCCTGGATGATATGGATTGATAAACATGTCCCGAGTATGTGAGATTTTCGGAACCACCACGGACCTGTCCTACAAGCATAGACTGGAGGATTACTGAGGACATGAAGTTCTTTGCGGCAACGGGCTATGGCATAGACCGGTTCAGCGAGGCGTCACACCTACACAAGAGAAGGTTTTGGGACTACTCCAGCAGAGTCAACCGATCCACAGTTATAGATATGGCATTTTTTATGATACCCCAGCTGCGATGGATGTGATCGAAGCAATGAGCGATGCCGAAGTTCTATGTGTATGTTCCTCGTCCATCAACTTGAACCTCATTTCCTTCTCCAAACGGCGTCAATCCCGTTGCATGTTGTTGCCAGTCATGGTAGCTGTTCATCACAGGAAGGATGAAGCACATGCGTTCCGGGGCCACTCCTGAATGCCAAATTCTCCAGAGCAAACCCCCAACGGTGTCATCGAGTAGCGCTTGTCATGGTTCTCGTCCCGAACAAGAAACCTTGACAGACAGCGGGATTGTTATCTAGACAACCTGCAAAACTGGAGACTCACCGTTCCAGTTTTCAAACGCCTTTTCGATGGTATACCTTTTGGACCTCATTGACTGTGATGATGTGTTTCCCCGTCCGTCATATTCCAACGATGCAGCAGAGGTCACCGCCCGAACCGATAAGAGCATCGCAAGTTCTCATCAATAGTTTTCTCGTCGATCACAACTCGTCCTTCTTGACGCCTTTGATCCCCATCAACTCGGTTTCGAAGACCAACACGCTGTTCCCGGGAATCGGCCCAACGCTCCTCTCGCCATATCCCAGCTCGGGCGGGATCGTCAGCTTCCTCTTCTCCCCAATACACATGTCCAGCAACCCCTCGTCCCATCTACAGTCCAGTGCAGATACACAGTCAGCCACGGAACTTTAGCGCAAAGAAACTGGCAAGCCAAAAGTGCATATGGAAAAGGGGCAAAGTAAAAGAGCGCACACTCACCCCTTGATAACCCTCCCCGCGCCCAGCTGAAAGTTCAGCGGTGTCCCTCTTGAATACGAAGAGTCGAACTCCTTGCCCGTGCTCTGCAACGTGCCCCGGTAGTGGACGTCGATTTTGTCGCCCTTCTGGGTCTTTCGTGTGCATTCAATGTCGGGCGTCTGGTAGTCGATCTCGAGACCGGTGGAGGACACGAGGTGGGCCAGGGCCAATGCCGCGGCGAGGAGAGAGGGGACGAGTTTCATTGTGGGCTGTGTCGACTGTGGGATAAGTGACAGCGGACGGAGGTCTCGTAGGTAGTTGAATAGTTGTGGTGCGTTTCCTGCAAGGAACGAAGCCAAGTTGTTCAATTGGGAATGAATGTTGACGAAGTTGGTTGGTTAGTGGCGGGGAGGCAGCACTGCGGAGAAAACAAATGTCTCTCAGTTTCTGCTTCCTCTTCCTCTCGAACCTGCCTCTCCTTTTGCTACAGACTATCAGAGCGACAGAACAACATGGTTCCAAATTTCAACTGCTCTCAGCTATAAAAAGACAGAGTACCTGAGCTCTCATTGCCATTCTATCTCTGCCGAAGTCGAGATCTCTTCCTGTTGTCTCTGCTTGTATGAAATATTCCTCCTCAACTTCGTCGTATTCTTGTTACTTTTGTATCACCAAGAAATCGATATCGCTTGACTTCCTTTCCTCAATAGTCTGCATTTAGAGTGGCTCCGGAGATTCCCTATGGCGCCCTGGACGTATTGAGACGTGCTATGCACTGGTGCTGGCCCAGTCTTTCTATATATCTAGCTACCCCATCGATCAAACGGTGGACAAGCCTGGCACTGATAGGCAGTTCCCTTCCAGCAACCGACGAAGTTTTTGGTGCTACAGGGCCCAAGAATCACTCATTGTCTGTTTCTAGCGTTGTTGCTGCCCCTGGCCTTCGTGGTCACCTTGCTGGTAACCTTGGTGAGCGTGTTTTCCTTGTCCGATTCTCGACGCACATGCCGGTTCTTTCGGCGCTTCTCGATCAAATTCTTGTCATCCGACGGGTCGGCATCATTGGCATCATTCTGTGGTTGTCAGCGCCTGTGGTCAAGAGAGCCTTGCTTTGGATCACTAACTTTTTTGCATTTGGCAAGTTGGCTGTCGCTGCGACCATCGGCTGAATTGCTCTTGGAGCCTTCATTTGCCTTCTCGTCAACGGCTTCCTCTGGCAAACTGTTTTTGCTGGAACATCGGCGTTTAGGCCTGGGGAGCAAGTCTTCCTCATCGTCCGAATCGATGATTATCGGTCTGTGCCGCCCTTCGCCATGAAAGATTCTTGTGCCACCAGTGGCATCAACGTTCACCTGACCATGTTAGGCACCATGATATACACACGGAGTCACTGCTTTCATCTTCACTCACGGTCTGTCCGTTATCACTGTTGATGGCCGTCGACTAAGAGATGCTAGATCGAGAAACAGACTGTCTGCGACCGGCGGCTCCCACTTGATCGACGGCGTGGCGCTTTCTCTTCCCGAGAGGCGTGATTGCCGCCCGGGTCACGATGCTTCGAGCCTTTCTTTCGGCCTTGAGGACTTGCACTTGAGCTTGGCGCTCAGCTTCCTCCGCTCTCTTGCGAGCAAAATGCTCTTTGTTGTCCGCCTCGACTCGCGCGATTCTCTCTTCCTTGGCTTTTTCCGAAGCCGCCTTCTGGCGTGCTTCCTCGAATGTCTCCTTCACAGCGCGCCGAATTTTGTACGTACGCCGCAGAAGGCGCCAGGGGACGGTTCTGGGCATCGACCTCGTCGAGAGGGCCGAAGAATTTGACGCTACTCATGTCAATGTATGGTGTGAACCCTTTAGCAGGGACCTTGCCGTCGTTGGATGCGTTGGCCTTGGCGAATGCTTCGGCCTTTGCGTGGGTGAAGGGCTTGGCCGACAAGGGGATGAGACTCTGGTTTTGGCGTGAAAAGTGGTTGTCCATGGTGACTAGGAGAGGAGGTGTGTAGGTAGACTTTGGGAACATGGTGGTGAGGGCGGAGGTGGATAGAGCGCGACCGATAGAAGCAAGTGTGGTGAGTAAGTTTATGGATGATTATGTTGATATTTAGATACCAGGGCGAAAGTTGGGATTGATTCAAGATTTGAAGGGGGTAGGAAGGTGGAAGGAGTTCGACGGGAAATAAATAGGACAAGGGGAGCGGTCAACGCGAGGCCGTTCACATTCACTAGGTGCTATAGGTAGTGAATTCATAGAGGTCGTGTCAATTGCTATTGAATGCAATACGTGGAGTGATGGGATTGTGTCGTGGCAGGAAAAGACAGTTGTGAAGACAGTGGAATTCACATATACAATGGCTATCTGTGTCCGCCCATTCACTTCTCTGCCTTTCGCATAGAACTAGCAGTCAGTTGTATGTATCACGTAGCATCGCCTGAGCACCTCCATCTGTGATGCGCATAGAGCCCTTCTGATCGCCAGTATCCTCCTTCATACCGATTCCGTCGCGCAAGTCGGCCGTGTTCACATAAAACATTCATATCAGGTCTCTGTGCCGTGAGACAGTGTTCCATAGCTATTCTTCCCTCCTGGCCGCTCGCACTGGTTCTCGCGTCGACCACCTCCAATAAACCGTCGAACGTGGATGGACATGAGAGCCGTAAGCGGCACTGTCGTGGATATTTTCGATGCGTCCGAAGCGGCCACTGACCACTGAGTATGGTTGTTGGTTGGGCTATAACTGCTGACGAGTCTACTCCCACCTCGCGAACGTTGCAAGCAGCGAACGCCGATTTGTCATTGACAAGTAGGCAAACAATTCTGTTCAAGCGTGTCGTTTTCTGTGCTGGTGTGTGTCTTTTCTGGGTGTCGATCAAGACGTTGTAGCCGGTGTCCTTATTGTATGGACAATTCTGGTTGTTGAGGCTGGGTGGCAGTGAAGTTGAGGTCTGTTTCTGGATGGTGGGGTCCGAAGTGGTGCAATTCGTTGTTGTTGGCGGTTGTGGTGAGTGGTGAGTTAAGCTTGTGGGTTGCTTACTTGACGTCTTATCTTAGAGGTCAGGCTTGTGTTGGATGTTCCAGGGCGCAGCAGTTGGTGTTGGTGTTGGTGTTGGTGTTGGTGTTGGTGTTGGTGTTGGTGTTGGTGTTGG